>NW_027601311.1:22367-32790 GCF_053455715.1 Rhinoraja longicauda
TGAAGAAAGCCAATGGAATGTTGGCCTTCGTAACAAGAGGAGTTGAGTATAGGAGCAAAGAGGTCCTTCTACAGTTGTACCGGGCCCTGGTGAGACCGCACCTGGAGTACTGTGTGCAGTTTTGTTCTCCAAATTTGAGGAAGGATATTCTTGCTATGGAGGGCGTGCAGCGTAGGTTCACTAGGTTAATTCCCGGAATGGCGGGACTGTCGTATGTTGAAAGGCTGGAGCGATTGGGCTTGTATACACTGGAATTTAGAAGGATGAGGGGGGATCTTATTGAAACATATAAGATAATTAGGGGATTGGACACATTAGAGGCAGGAAACATGTTCCCAATGTTGGGGGAGTCCAGAACAAGGGGCCACAGTTTAAGAATAAGGGGTAGGCCATTTAGAACGGAGATGAGGAAGAACTTTTTCAGTCAGAGTGTGGTGAAGGTGTGGAATTCTCTGCCTCAGAAGGCAGTGGAGGCCAGTTCGTTGGATGCTTTCAAGAGAGAGCTGGATAGAGCTCTTAAGGATAGCGGAGTGAGGGGGTATGGGGAGAAGGCAGGAACGGGGTACTGATTGAGAGTGATCAGCCATGATCGCATTGAATGGCGGTGCGTACAGGCTCGAAGGGCTGAATGGCCTACTCCTGCACCTATTGTCTATTGTCTATTGTCTATTGTCTATTGTCTATTGTCTATTGACTCCCAGCCCTCCACCCCCCCCACATACCTGAAACCCAGCCCGCCACACACCTGACCCCCAGCCCTCCCACGCACCTGAACCACATCCCCTCACACACCTGACGCCCAGACCCCCACACGCCTGACCCACTTACTCACCACACACACGAAACCAGCCCCCAAACACATGAACCCCAGTATCCCCAGACACCTGACCCCCTGATCGCAGACACCCACACACCAGACCTCTCGCCCCCACACACCTGACCCCTCGCCCCCACACACCTAACACCCAGCCCCACAACAGACCTGACACCCAGCCCCACCACACACCTTCCCCATGGCACCCAGCTTCATTACACTGCTGAAAACCACCCCCCCCCCACACACCTGACCCTCAGACCCCCACACATCTGAGCACCAGCGCCCCACACACCTGGCTCTCACCCTCCCACACGCACGTGACAACCATCCCTCCCACAAAACGAACAACCAGCCATACCAAAGAAGTGACACCCAGCCCCCCTACACACACTTGACCACCTGACCACTCACACCTGACCTGCATCCCCAAAAAAACTAACCCCCAGCCCCAACACACCTGACCCCCAGCACCCCAATCACCTATTCCCCAGCTCCCACATATCTGACCTCTCAGCCCCCAACACACAAGACCCCCTTCCCCCAGCCAATCATACACCTGATCACCTTGTCTCCCAGCCCCCCAGCCACCAGCCCCCAGCCCCCCCCCACACACACACACCTGAACCCCAGTCCTTCAACGCACCTGACCCCAACCCTCCCACACACCTTAATCCCAGCCCCGCACACAATTGACCCCCCCAGCCCCCACAAACCAGACCACCCGACCCCGACACAGCTGACGCCCAGCCCCCCCCCACACGCCTGACCCACTGACTCACCACACACATAATCCCAGCCCTCCCACATACCTGAACCCCAGCCCTCCCACACATCTGACCCCCAGTCTCCCCACACACCTGATTCCCTGATCCCAGACACCCACACACCAGAACCCTCGCCCCCACACACCTTACCCCCAGCCGCTCACACACCTGACTCCCAGCATCCGCACACAACTGACCTCCAGCCACACCACACACTTGACCTCCAGCCATACCACACACGTGTCCTTCAGCCCCCACACAAGTAACCCCCAGCCTCGCCACAAAACAGACACCCAGCCCCCAACACAAACCTGACCCCCAGCCCCGCACAAACCTGACCTCCAGCCCCCTGCATACCTGAGCCCCAGCCCCGCACACACTTAATCCCCAGCCCCCCACACACCTGACCTCCATCCCCCGCATACCTGACTCCCAGCCCCCACGCACCAGACATCCAGTCCCCCCAAATACACCTGACCCATAGCCTCCACACACATCTCACCTCCAGCTCCCCACATACCTGAACCCCAATCTACCTACATACTTGACACCCAGCCCCCCACTCACCTGACCAACTGACTTCCCACACACCTGATCCGCAAGTCCACCACATACCTGACCCCTTGGCCACCCATACACCTGAATCCCAGTCCCCCACACACCTGATCCCTGATCCCCAGTACCCACACACACATGACCCCCAGCCGCCCACACGCGTGCCCCCCGACCCCCCCACACTCCGGAACCACTGCCCCACACACACCAGGTCCCCAGCCCCCCCACACATCTCCCACATCCCACCCACACACCTGACCCTCAGCGCCCGACACAACTGACCCCCAGACCACCCACACAATTGAACCCCTAACCCCAGCAGCCCACACCCCTGATCTCCAGCCCCCCACACATATAGCTCCCTCCCCACACACATGACCCCCTGATACCCAGCCCCTCACACACATGACCCCCGCCCCCCCATACACTTGACCCCCTGACACACAACCCCCCCCCCACACATGACCGCCAGCCCCCCGACATACCTGAACCGCAGACCCCACCACACACCTGACACCCAGACACCCACGCACCTGGCCCTTGGCCCCCCACATACCTGCCCCCTGCCCCCCAGACACCTGACCACCAGCATCCCACACACCTGAACCACAGCCCCCACACACACAACTGACTCCCTGACCCCAAGCCCCTCACACACCTGAACCATTGCCCCTACCACACACCTGACCCGTCAGCCACCCCACACACCTGACCCCCAGACCCCCACAACCTGACCCTCAGCCCGCCCATAACCTGACCCTAAGCCCACCCACACACCTAACCCCCTGCCCCCACACACCTGAAACCCAGCCACCCCATACCTGACACCCCAGCCCCCAAAAAGAGCTGACACCCACCCACCCACACACGTGACCCTCCGCCCCCCCCACATACCTGATACTCAGACCCCCACACACGTGACCCCCAGAAACCGCACATGTGCCCCCCTGACCCCCACACACTTGAACCCCAGCCCCCACTCAGCTGACCCACTGACACCCAGCCCCCTACAAATATGACCCCCAGCCCCCCATACATCTAACCCCCTGAGCCCCAGCCCCCCACTCATCAGATCCCCCAGCCTGACCCCCCCAGCCACCGAACACCCCGAACCCCCTTCCCCCCACACACGTGAGCCCCAGCCCCCCCACACATGAGCCCCAGCCCCCCAGACTCAAATGCAACCCAGCCCCCCCACACACTTGATCCCCTGACCCACAGCCCCCGCACACACAGCTGACCCACAGCCTCCCCACAAACCGGGCCCCCTGGTCTCCCACCCCCCCCACAAACCTGACCCCACCCCCACAACACACCTGACCCCACCCCACAACACATCTGCCCCCCACTCCCACAACACACTCGACCCCACCCCCACAACACACACCTGAATACCAGCCCTCCCACACACCTGACCACCAGTCCCCTCACACACCTGACCCCCAGTCTGCCCACACACCTGGCCCCCAGATCCCAGACACACACACAACAAAACCCTCGCCCCCCACACTCCAAACCCCCAGCTCCCCACACGCCTAACCCTCAGACCGTCACACACGTCCCCCAGCCCCCCTCCCCCACACACCTGAACCCCTCAGCCCCCCATATATCTGACCCCAGCCCTCTACGCACCTGACCCCCAGCCCGCCAGACACGTCCCCCAGCCCCCCCCACACACACCTGTCCACAAGCCCACGCACACACCTGACCTCCAACGACACCACACACCTGTCCTCCAGCCCCCACACACCTGACACAGAGCCTCCCACTCACCTGACCCACTGACCCACACCCCCCGCACACACCTAACCCCAAGACTCGCCACAAAACGGACAACCAGCCACCCCATACACCTGACTCCCAGCCCCCAACACACACCTGACCCCCAGCCCCGCACACACCTGAACTACAGCCCCCTGCATACCTGAGCCCCAGACCCCACAAACTTGATCCCAAGCCCGCCACACACTTGATCTCTAGCCCGCCACACGTTTGATCTCCAGCCCCCCACATACCTGGCTCCCAGCCCCCACGCAGCAGACATCCAATCCCCCCACATACACCTGACCCACAGCCCCCACACACACCTCACCTCCAGCTACCCACATACCTGAACCACAGTTCCCCTACACACTTGACCCCCAGACCCCAACTCACCTGACCAACTGACCTCCAACACACCTTATCCGCCAATCCACCCACATACCTGACCCCATGGCCACCCAAATACCTAAATCCAAGTCCCTCACACACCTGACCCATGATCCCCAGTACCCACACACACATGACCCCGAGCCGCCCAAACAGGTGCCCCCAGCCTCCCCCCCACACTCCGGAACCACAGCCCCCCACACACACCTGATCCCCAGCCCCACCACACATCTCCCACAGCCCACCCACACACCTGACCCTCAGCGCCCGACACAACTGACCCCCAGACCACCCACACAATTGTACCCCCAGCCCCCAGCAACCTGATCCCCAGCCCCCCACACATATGGCTCCCTCCCCCCACACATGTCACCCCTGATATCCAGCCTCCCACACCTTTGACCCCCACCCCCCCATACACTTGACCCTCTGACACCCAGCCCCCCCTCACATGACCGCCAGCCCCCGACATACCTGAACCGCAGCCCCTACCACACACCTGACACCCAGACACCCACACACCTGGCCCTCAGCCCCCCACACACCTGAACACCAGCCGTTCCACACACACCTTAACCCCTGACCCCAAGCCCCACCACACACCTGAACCACAGCCCCGACCACACACCTGACCCCGCAGCCACCCCACACACCTGAAACCCAGACCCCCACAACCTGACACAGCCCGCCCACACACCTAACCCCCAGCCCCCACACACCTGACACACAGGCCCCCCACCATACCCCCGACCAACAGGCACCCAACCCCCACAAACCGGAACAACTGAGGTCCACGCCCTTCACACACCTGACCACCACCTCCCCACGCATCTAACTCCCTCACCATCAGCACCTCTCACACATGAACCCCAGCCCCATCACACACCTGACCCTCAGCCCCCCCCACACGGATCTGAATCCCAACCACCCCCACATACCTGACCCCAACCCCCCAACCCACCTGACCCCCAGCCCCCCATACAACTCACCCGCAGCCCCCCCACACAACTGAACCCCAGCCCCGCACATAGCTGACCCCCAGACCCCACACACACCTGACCTCTAGCCACACCATACATCTGTCCTCCAGCCCCCACACACCTGATACCCAGCCCCCTCTCACCTGACCCACTGACCCATAGCCCCCGCACACGCCTAACCCCCAGCCTCCCCACACAAATGACCAGCAGCCACCCCACACACACCTGACCCTCAGCCCCGCACAAACCTGAACTCCAGCCCCCTGCATACTTGAGCCCCAGCCCTCGACACACTTGATCCCCAGCCCCCCACACACCTGATCCTCAGCCCCCCACACACCTGATCCCCAACCCCCACACGCCTGACCTCCAGCCGCCCACGTACCTGACTCCCAGCCCCCACACACCAGACATTTATAAAAGACGAAATTGCTGAGCATGTGGATAGCAGGAACAGGATCATTCCGAGTCAGCATGGAATTACGAAGGGGAAATCATGCTTGACAAATCTACTGGAATTTTTTGAGGATGTAAACATAGAAACATAGAAACATAGAAAATAGGTGCAGGAGTAGGCCATTCGGCCCCTCGAGCCTGCACCGCCATTCAATATGATCATGGCTGATCATTCAGCTCAGTAGCCTGTACCTGCCTTCTCTCCATACCCCCTGACCCCTTTAGCAAAAAGGGCCACATCTAACTCCCTCTTAAATATAGCCAATGAACTGGCCTCAACTACCTTCTGTGGCAGAGAATTCCACAGACTCACCACTCTCTGTGTGAAGAAATGTTTTCTCATCTCGGTCCTAAAAGACTTCCCCCTTATCCTTAAGCTGTGACCCCTGGTTCTGGACTACCCCAACATCGGGAACAATCTTCCCGCATCTAGCCTCTCCAACCCCTTAAGAATTTTATATGTTTCTATAAGGTCCCCCCTCAGTCTAATAAATTCCAGCGAGTACAAGCCCAGTCTATCCAGTCTTTCCTCATATGTAAGTCCCGCCATCCCAGGGATCAATCTGGTGAACCTTCTCTGTACTCCCTCTAAGGCAAGAACGTCTTTCCTCAGGTTAGGAGACCAAAACGGCACACAATACTCCAGGTGCGGTCCCACCAAGGCCCTGTACAACTGCAGCAGAACCTCCCTGCTCCTAAACTCAAATCCTCTTGCTATGAATGCCATCATACCATTCGCTTTCTTCACTGCTTGCTGCACCTGCATGCTTGCTTTCAATGACTGGTGCACCATGACACCCAGGTCACGTTGCATCTCCCCTTCTCCCAATCGGCCACCATTCAGGTAATACTCTGCTTTCCTGTTCTTGCCGCCAAAGTGGATAACCTCACATTTATCCACATTATATTGCATCTGCCATGCATTTGCCCACTCGCCTAATCTATCCAAGTCAGTCTGCAGCCTCCTAGCATCCTCCTCGCAGCTAACAGTGCCACCCAGCTTCGTGTCATCCGCAAACTTAGAGATGTTGCATTCAATTCCCTCGTCCAAATCATTAATATACACTGTAAATAACTGGGGTCCCAGCACTGAGCCTTGCGGTACCCCACTAGTCACTGCCTGCCATTCCGAAAAGGACCCGTTTATTCCTACTCTTTGCTTCCTTTCCGCCAACCAATTTTCTATCCACCTCAACACTGAACCCTCAACACCAATCTCCTATGTGGGACCTTGTCGAAGACCTTGTGAAAGTCCAGATATAACACATCGACTGGTTCTCCCTTATCCACTCTACTAGTTACATCCTCGAAAAATTCTATAAGATTCGTCAGACATGATTTGCCTTTGGTAAATCCATGCTGACTTTGTCCGATGATATCACCACTTTCCAAATGTAATGCTATCACATCTTTAATAACTGACTCTAGCATTTTCCCCACTACCGATGTTAGGCTAACTGGTCTATAATTCCCCGTTTTCTCTCTCCCTCCCTTTTTAAAAAGTGGGGTTACATTAGCTACCTTCCAGTCCTCAGGAACTACTCCAGAATCTAAAGAGTTTTGAAAAATTATCACTAATGCATCGACTATTTCTGAGGCTACTTCCTTAAGCACTCTGGGATGCAGCCTATCTGGCCCTGGGGATTTATCTGCCTTTAATCCATTTAATTTACCTAACACCACTTCCTCAGTTCCTCCAACTCATTAGACCCCCGGTCCCCCGCTATTTCCGGCAGACGGTTTATGTCTTCCTTAGTGAAGACAGAACCAAAGTATTTGTTCAATTGCTCTGCCATCTCCTTGTTCCCTATGATCAATTCACCTGTTTCCGACTGCAAGGGACCTACATTTGCCTTAACTAATCTTTTCCTCTTGACATATCTATAAAAGCTTTTGCAGTCTGTTTTTATGTTCCTTGCCAGTTTTCCCTCATAATCTATTTTCCCTTTCCTAATTAAGCCCTTTGTCCTCCTCTGCTGGACTCTGAATTTCTCCCAATCCTCTGGTATGCTACTTTTTCTGGCTAATCTGTATGCTTCATCTTTTGTTTTAATACTATCCTTGATTTCCCTTGTTAGCCACGGATGCACTACCTTTCCTGGTTTGTTCTTTTGCCAAACTGGGATGAACACTTGTTGTAGTTCATCCATGCGACCTTTAAATGCCTTCCAGTGCATGTCCACCATCAACCCTTTCAGCATCAATCGCCAGTCTATCTTAGACAATTTACGCCTCATGCCCTCAAAGTTACCTTTCTTTAAGTGCAGAACACTTGTTTCTGTATCGAATTTGTCACTCTCCATCCTAATGAAGAACTCTACCATATTATGATCACTCTTGCCCAAGGGGCCTCGCACAACAAGACTGCCAACTAACCCTTCCTCATTACTCAATACCCAGTCTAGAATGGCCTGTTCTCTCGTTGGTTCCTCGACATGTTGGTTTAGAAAACCATCTCTCAAACATTCCAAGAAATCCTCTTCCTCAGCACCCCTGCCAGTTTGGTTCACCCAATCTATATGTAGATTGAAGTCACCCATTATAACTGCTGCGCCTTTAGTGCATGCATTTCTAATTTCCTGCTTGATGCCATCCCCAACTTCCCTACTGCTGTTAGGTGGCCTGTACACAACTCCCACTAGCGTTTTCTGCCCCTTAGTGTTTCGTAGCTCTACCCATATCGATTCCACTTCCTCCAAGCTAATGTCCTTCCTTTCCACTGCTTTAATCTCCTCTCTAACAAGTAACGATACCCCACCTCCTTTTCCTTTCTGT
Organism: Rhinoraja longicauda; assembly: GCF_053455715.1. Lineage (NCBI taxonomy): Eukaryota > Metazoa > Chordata > Chondrichthyes > Rajiformes > Arhynchobatidae > Rhinoraja > Rhinoraja longicauda. Next base: position 30,866 of record NW_027601311.1, read on the forward strand.
CTATCCCGCCTGAATATAGAATATCCCTGGATGTTGAGCTCCCAGCCTTGGTCACCCTGGAGCCATGTCTCCGTAATCCCAACTATATCATAATCACTAATAACTATCTCCACATTTAATTCGTCCACCTTATTACGTATACTCCTTGCATTGAGACACAAAGCCTTCAGGCTTGTTTTTACAACTCTCTTACCCCTTGTACGATTATGCTGAAAAGTGGCCCTTTTTGATTTTTGCCCTGGATTTGTCTGCCTGCCACTTTTACTTTTCACCTTGCTACCTGTTGCTTCTACCCTCATTTTACACCCCTCTGTCTCTGTTCCAGCTCCCATCCCCCTGCCACATTAGTTTAAATCATCCCCGACAGCACTAGCAAACACTCCCCCTAGGACATTGGTTCCATTCCAGCTCAGGTGCAGACCGTCCTGTTTGTACTGGTCCCACCTCTCACAGAACTGGTTCCAATGTCCTAAAAATTTGAATCCCTCCCCCTTGCACCATATTTCAAGCCACGTATTCATATGAAATATCCGTCTATTCCTACTCTGACTGGCACGTGGCACTGGTAGTAATCCAGAGAGTATTACCTTTGAGGTCCTACTTTTTAGTTTATCTCCTAGCTCTCTAAATTCACCTTGTAGGACCTCATCCCGTGTTTTACCTAAATCGTTGGTGCCAACGTGCACCACGACAACTGGCTGCTCACCCTCCCCCTTCAGAATGTCCTAGGAAAATTGACAGGGGAGAGTCAGTGGATGTGGTGTACCTCGACTTTCAGAAAGCCTTCGACAAGGTCCCACATAGGAGATTAGTGGGCAAAATTAGAGCACATGGTATTGGGGGTAGGGTACTGACATGGATAGAAAATTGGTTGACAGACAGAAAGCAAAGAGTGGGGATAAATGGGTCCCTTTTGGAATGGCAGGCAGTGACCAAGGTTCGGTGCTGGGACCCCAGCTATTTACGATATACATTAATGACTTAGAAGAAGGGATTAAAATACCATTAGCATATTTGCAGATGATACTAAGCTGGGGTGTAGTGTGAATTGTGAGGAAGATGCAATAAGGCTGCAGGGTGACTTGGGCAGGTTGTGTGAGTGGGCGGATACATGGCAGATGCAGTTAAATGTAGATTATTATCTGAATGGAGTCAAGTTAGGAAGAGGGGATGTTCAACGAGATCTGGGTGTCCTAGTGCATCAGTCACTGAAAGGAAGCATGCAGGTACAGCAGGCAGTGAAGAACGCCAATGGAATGTTGGCCTTCATAACAAGAGGAGTTGAGTATAGGAGCAAAGAGGTCCTTCTACAGTTGTACCGTGCGCTGGTGAGACCGCACCTGGAGTACTGTGTGCAGTTTTGGTCTCCAAATTTGAGGAAGGATATTCTTGCTATTGAGGGGCTTGCAACGTCGGTTCACTAGGTTAATTCCCGGAATGGCGGGACTGTCGTATGTTGAAAGGCTGGAGCAATTAGGCTTGTATACACTGGAGTTTAGAAGGATGAGGGGGGATCTTATTGAAACATATAAGATAATTAGGGGATTGGACACATTAGAGGCAGGAAACATGTTCCCAATGTTGGGGGAGTCCAGAACAAGGGGCCACAGTTTAAGAATAAGGGGTAGGCCATTTAGAACGGAGATGAGGAAGAACTTTTTCAGTCAGAGAGTGGTGAAGGTGTGGAATTTTCTGCCTCAGAAGGAAGTGGAGGCCAGTTCGTTGGATGCTTTCAAGAGAGAGCTGGATAGAGCTCTTAAGGATAGCGGAGTGAGGGGGTATGGGGAGAAGGCAGGAACGGGGTACTGATTGAGAGTGTTCAGACATGATCGCATTGAATGGAGGTGCTGGCTCGAAGCGCTGAATGGCCTCCTCCTGCACCTATTGTCTATTGTCTATTGACATCAAATCCCCCCACATACACG
>NW_027601311.1:33290-46290 GCF_053455715.1 Rhinoraja longicauda
CCCACACACCCGACACCCAGCCAACCGACACAACTGACACCCACCCCTCCGAAACACCTGAACTCCAGCCCCGCACACATCTGAACACGAGCCCCATGCACACCTGTGCTCCTCAGCCCCCCCACCCCTCATGGCTGACCACAAGCCCCCCACACACCTGCCCCCCTCAGCCCCCCACACACCTGAATCCCAGCCCCCACACACCTGACCCCTCCAGTCCCACACACCTGAATTCCAGCCCGCCAAACACCTGACCCCTCCAGCCCCCACACACCCGACACCCAGCTAACCCACAAAACTGACACCCAGCCAACCCAAACATCTGACCCCATCAGCTCCCCACACACCTGCCCCCAACACACCTGACGTCAGCCCTCCACACACGTGACCCCCTCAGCCACCCAGACACCTGACCCATACACCTCCGACACACCTGAACCCTAGCCCTGCACACACCTGACACCTAGGCCTCCCAAACCTCAAACCCAGCCCCGCACACAGCTGACGCCCAATCCCCAACACATCTGACCCCCTGATCCCCCCACACAACTGACTCGCTACCCCCAACACACCTGTCATCAGCCGTCCACACACCTGACCCCTTCAGCCCCTCACACACCTGACGCCCACCCCTCCGGCACGCCTGAACCCCAGCCCCGCACACACCTGAACCCCAGCCCTCCAACACACCTGAACACCAGACCCCCACACACGTGACCCTAACCCTAACCCTAATGCACACCTGATCCCCAGACCACCACACACCTAACCCTTCAGCCCCCCACAAACCTGACCCCCAGCGGCCCAACACATCTGACCCACAGACGCCCCACAATTTGACCCAAAGCACCATCACACACCTGACCCCAACACTCTGCACGCACCTGTCCCTCTGACCAACAGTTCCCGCACATAATTGACCCGCAGCCCCCCCCACAAACACCTGACCCCCAGACCCACACACATCTGAACCCCAGCTCCCCACACACCTGATTCCTGACCCCCACGCACCTGACAGCCAGCCCCTCCACACACACCTGTCTCCAACCCACACACAAACCTCACCACCAGACCGCTCATACATGACCCCTACACATCTGACCCCCTGACCCCCACCCACCCTCACAAACCTGACACCCTGCCCCCCACACACCTGACCGACAACTCCTCATACCTGACAAACATGTCACCCACCCCCCACCTGGACATCTGTCAGACGCCGCACCACACCTAACCCCAGCCCCGCACATACCTAAACCCCAGACCCCCACACATCTGACCCCCACAGCACCTACCCCACACACCTGAATCGCAGCCCTCTACACACCTGACTCCCAGCGCCCCACAAACCTGAACCCATCAGCCCCCACAAACCTGACACCCTGCTTCCTACACACCAGACCTCAGCCCTCCACACAACTGACCGCCTCAGCCCCCCCACACAATTGACACTCAGCCCCTCACACATCTGACCCCATCAGCTCCCCACACACCTGCCGGAGCCCAAGACACACCCACACTCCTGTCTCCCCGCTCTCCCACACACCTGACCCACAGCCCCTCACGCACCTGAAACCTAGCTCACCACACACCTGACCCCCTTATCTCAACCCCACCACACACTTGACCACCTGGTCACCAAGCCACCAGACACCTGTACCCAGCCCCGTCACACACCTGATCCCCACCCCTCCGACACTCCTGAACCCCAGCCCCGCACACACCTGACCCCCATCCCTCCGACATGCCTGAACCCCAGCCCCGCACACAGCTGATGCCCAGCCCCCCACACACCTGACCCCCTTACTCGCCACACACATGATCCCAGCCCACCACACACATAACTCCCTGTCCTCCCACACCCCTGCCGACCTGATCCCCAGCCCCACACACACCTGACCCTTTGATCACCAGACCCCCACAAACCTGACCCCCTGATCACCAGTCCCCCAGAAACCTGACCCCCACCCCCATAACACACCTGACCTCCCACCCCCAACCCACACTAGTCACCCACCCCACCATACACCTGCCCCCTAACCCGCAGCATCACCACACACCTGACATCCAGCCCCCAAACACAACTGACCTACTGACCCCCAATCCCCCCGCACAACTGACCACCTGGCCCCCGCACACACCTGACCCACAGCCCCCCCGCACAACTGACCCCCTGACCTCCGCACACACCTGACCCCCAGCCTCCCCGCACAACTGACCCCCTGACCCCCGCACACACCTGGCCCCCAGCCCCCCACGTACGTGACCCCAGCCCCCACATACACTTGACCCCCCAATACCCCACACAGCTGATCCGCAGCGCCCCCTACACACCTGACCACATGACCCTAGCACACACCTGACCCCCCAGCCCCCAACATACGTGACCCACAACACCCCCCACATAACGGAATCCCAGCCCCCACGCTATCCTGACGCCCAACCCCACACACAGCTGACCTACAGCTCCCCAGAGAGCTGACGCCCATACCCCCACACGCCTGACACCCTGATTCCCCATACACATGATCCCAGAGTCCCACAAACATGACCCCCTGATCCCCCAGATCCAACAAACACCCGAACCCCAGCCCTGCACACACCTGACCTCCAGCCCCCTGCCTACTGATCGCTAGCCCCCACACACCTGACACACAGCCCCCCGTATACCTGACCCCAGCCCCCCACACACCTGAACCTGACCGCTGCCCACACAAAAATACAGACCCGAGACCCCACACACCGGATCCCCAGAACCCCCCCCACGTCTGTGACCCACACACCTGACCGCCTTGTTACCCAGCCCCTCGGACACCTGTCCCCAGCCCTCCCATACACCAGAACACCAGCCCCCCACACACCAGAACCCCAGCCCCGCACACACCTGAACTCCAGCGCCGCACACACCTGATCCCCAGCCCTCCCACATAGCTGAACCCCAGCCCCGTATTAGCTGACGCCCAGCCCCAGAACCCTGACCCCCTGAATCCCCACACACATGACCCCAGCCACCCACACACATGACCCCCAGTCCCACCACACGCCTGACCCCTTGATTCCCAGACCACACCTCCTGTCCCCCAAATACCTGACTCCCGACATAGGTGACACCCAGCCTCCCACACAAATTATCCCCAGCCCCCCCGACATTGTAATCTTCATTAATGACCTGGATGTCAACGTACAGGGCATGATCAGCAAGTTTGCAGATGACACAAAGTTAGGGGGGGTGGTGAATAGCGAGGAAGGGATCTGCAAGCTGCAGGAAGATATAGATGAGATGGTCAGATGGGCGGAGCCGTGGCAGATGGAATTTAATCTTGAAAAGTGCGAGGAGATGCACTTTGGCAGGAATAACTTGGAGAGGGAGTACACCATGAATGGAAGGATCCTAGGGAAGAAAGGGGTACAGAGCGACCTTGTAGTACAGGTACACAAGTCCTTGACGGCAGCAGGACAGGTGGACAGGGTGGTCAAAAAGGCATATTGGTTACTGGTCTTCATTAGCCGGGGCATCGAATATAAAAGTAGGGGGGTAATGATGGAATTGTACAGAACACTGGTGAAGCCACAGCTGGAGTATTGTGTACAGTTCTGGTCACCAAATTATAGAAAGGATGTGATAGCTTTGGAGAGGGTGCAGAGGACATTCACCAGGATGCTGACAGGGATGAAGGGCCTCGGCTATGAGGAGAGACTGAGCAGACTGGGGTTGTTTTCCCTGGAGCAGAGAAGGCTGAGAGGGGACATGATCGAGGTGTACAAGATCATGAGGGGCATAGATAAGGTAGATGGCGGGGAACTTCTTCCACTGGTGGAAGGTTGAACATTCAGGGCTACGGTCCAAATGCGGGAAAATCGGATTAAAATCCCATTAGAATGTGGTTGGTAACGGGCGGCACGGACACGATGGGCCGAAGGGCCTCTTTCTGTGCTGTAGGACTCTATGACTCTATGACTCCATAGCTGACTGCAAGCCCCCCACACACCTGACCCCATCAGCACCCCCACACACCTGACTCCCAGCCCACCCCTCACACACCTGACCCCCTCAGACTTCACACACCTGACCCCCAGCCAACCCACATACCCGATCCAGAGCCCCCACTCAACTGAACAGTCAACAGAGCTTTATTTGTCATTCGGTACCAAGGTACCGAACGAAACTACATAGCAGTCACACAAAAAAAGAACACAAGACACATAACCCCAACACTAACGTCCATCACAGTGACTCCAAACACCCCCTCACTGTGATGGAGGCAACAAAACTTCCACTCTCTTCCCCACGCCCACGGACAGACAGCTCGTCCCCGACCGACCCGCACAGTCCCCGCAAGGGGATGGAAGTCCCCGCGGCCGAGTCGCACCGGGCGCTGAAACGTCTCGCGGCCTAGCCGGGCGATGGAAGGCCCCGCGGCCGAGCCGTGCGCAGCTAAGTCCCGCGGCCGAGCCGCGCCGGGCGATGTTAGGTCCCGCGGCCGAGCCGCACCGGGCGATGGAAGGACCCGCGGCCAAGCCGCACCGGGCGATGTTAAGTCCATCGGCCGAGCCGCACCAGCGATGAAAAGTCCCGCAGCCGAGCCGCACCGGGCGATGTTAGGCCCCGCTGCCGAGCCGCACCGGGCACTGTTAAGTCCAGCGGCCGGGCCGCACCGGGCGATGTTAGGTCCCGCGGCCGAGCCGCACCGGGCGATGGAAGACTCCGCGGCCGAGCCGCACCCCGCGCCATGAGGAAGACACCTAAAAGAGAAAGGTGTGGGGAGCGGCGAGACAGGTGTGTGAGGAGCTGAGGGGTCAGGTGTGTAGGGGCTGGGTGTCATGTGTGTGTGTCTACTGGGGATCGGGGTCAGGAACCCCACATCTCACACACCTGACCCCGATCCCCAGTAGACACACACACATGACACCCAGCCCCCACACATGTGCGCCCCACCCCCACGCCCAACACTCCTGAACCACATCCCGATCGCGCACATCTGTCTCCCAGCCCCTACACACCTGACCCCTCAGCTCCTCACACACCTGACTCGCAGCTCCCCACACAAATGACCACCTTGTCACCCAGCCCCACGGACACATGTCCCCAGCCCCCCCACACACATGAGCCCCAGCCCCGCACACACTTGAACCACAGCCCTCCACACACCTGACCACCTACGCCCCCCACACACACCTGACTTCCAGCCCACCACACACCTGATCCCTTACCCCCAACGCACCTGAGCTCCCCTGCCCCTCCCCACACATCTGAATTCCAGGCCTCCACGCACGTGGTTCCCTCAGACCCCCACACGCATAGCGGACCCCCAGCCCCCTCCCACCCACGTTCAACAGCCTCCCCACACACCTGACCACTTCAGCCCCCCACATACCTGACTCCCAGCTCCAAACACACCTGACCTCAGCCCTCCACACACCTGACCCACTCAGCTCCCCACACCCCTGATCCCCACCCTCCGCCACACCTGATCCCCAGCCCCGCACACACCTGACCGCCAGCCCTCCCAAATAACTGAACCCCAGCCCCGCAAGCAGCTGATCCCCTGACTCCCCACACACCTGACCCTGAGCCCCACCACACACATAAATCCGAGCCCCTCAAAAACCGGAACACAATCCTCCCACCTACATGACCCCGAGCTCCCAATACACACCTGACCCCCAGACCCCCACACACCTGACCCACATACCCCCACACACCTAACCCCAGGCCCTCTCAAACATGACCCCCAGCCGCCCAACACATCTGACCCACTGACCCGCCCAATATTTGACCCAAAGCCCCATCACACACCTGGCCCCCATACCCCCCACACACCTGTCCAACTGACACACAGCGTCCGCACACACCTGACCCCCACCCGCCCACAAACCTGACCCACAACCGCCCAACACATCTGACCCACTAACACCCCAACATTTGACCCAAAGCCCCATCTCATACCTGACCCCACCACCCCAAACACCTGACATGGATAGAAAATTGGTTGACAGACAGAAAGCAAAGAGTGGGGATAAATGAGTCCCTTTCAGAATGGCAGGCAGAAACTAGTGGGGTACCGCAATGCTCGGTGCTGGGACCGCAGTTATTTACAATATACATTAATGACTTGGATGAAGGGATAAAAAGTACCATTAGCAAATTTGCAGATGATACAAAGCTGGATGGTAGTGTGAACTGTGGGGAAGATGCTATGAGGTTGCAGGGTGACTTGGACAGGTTGTGTGAGTGGGCGGATGCATGGCAGATGCAGTTTAATGTGGATAAGTGTGAGGTTACCCACTTTGGTGGTAAAAATAGGAAGGCAGAGTATTATCTGAATGGTGTCAAGTTAGGAAAAGGGGACGTACAACGAGATCTGGGTGTCCTTGTGCATCAGTCACTGAAAGGAAGCATGCAGGTACAGCAGGCAGTGAAGAACGCCAATGGAATGTTGGCCTTCATAACAAGAGGAGTTGAGTATAGGAGCAAAGAGGTCCTTCTGCAGTTGTACAGGGCCCTAGTGAGACCGCACCTGGAGTACTGTGTGCAGTTTTGGTCTTCGAATTTGAGGAAAGATATTCTTGCTATTGAGGGCGTGCAGCGGAGGTTTACTAGGTTAATTCCAGGAATGGCGGGACTGTCGTATGTTGAAAGACTGGAGCGACTAGGCTTGTATACACTGGAATTTAGAAGGATGAGAGGAGATCTTATCGAAACGTATAATATTATTAAAGGGTTGGACACGTTAGAGGCAGGAAACATGTTCCCAATGTTGGGGGAGTCCAGAACAAGGGGCCACAGGTTAAGAATAAGGGGTAGTCCATTTAGAACTGAGATGAGGAAACACTTTTTCAGTCAGAGAGTTGTGAATCTGTGGAATTCTCTGCCTCAAAATGCACTGGAGGCCAATTCTCTGAATGCATTCAAGAGAGTTAGATAGAGCTCTTAAGGATAGCGGAATTAGGGGATATGGGGAGAAGGTAGGTGATTGAGAATGATCAGCCATGATCACATTGAATGGGGGTGCTGGCTCGAAGGGCCGAATGGCCTCCTCCTGCACCTATTGCCTATTGTCTATTGTCTATTGACCCACTGACACACAGCCCCCTCACACACCTGAACCCCACCTCCCCACATACTGACTCCTGACCCCCCACGCACCAGAAAGCCAACCCCCCAAAACACACCTGACCCCAACGCCCACACACACCTCACCTCCAGTCCCCCACACACCTGAACCCCAGCCCCGCACACAGCTGACGCCCAGCCCCCCACACACCTGACGTCCAGAATCCCCACACACATGACCCCAGCCCCTCACACACATGACCCCCAGTCCCCCTACACACCTGACCCGCTGATTCCCAGACCCTCACACATCTCACCGCAGAGCCCCACATACCTGACCCCCAGTCCCCCACACACACCTGAACCCACCCCCGCACACACCTGACCAGCGCCGCACACACCTGATCCCATCAGCCCCCACCCGCATTGCTGACCCCAGCCCCCCCCCACACTTGAACCCCAGCCCCGCAAACACCTGATCTCCAGTCCGCACACATCTGACACCCTCACCCCTCCAACGCACCTGGCTCCTAGCTCCCTACACACCTCACCCCTCAGCCCCCCACACACCTGACCCAATCCCCCCAACATACCTGACGGCAGCCCTCCACGCGCCTGAAACCCTCAGCCCCCCAAACACCTGAGCCCCACCCCTCCGACTCACCTGAACTACAGTCCCGCACACACCTGATCCCTTGCCCGGACACACCTGGCACCAGCCATCCCACACACCTGAACCCCAGTCCCAGACCCCCTGACGCCCACACGCATGACCTGGATCCCCACAAACATAACCCCAGGCCCCACACACACATGACACCCAGTGCCCCCACACACCTGACCACCTGCTTCTGAGACCCCCACACACCTCACCTCCAGTCCCCCTAATACGTGAGACCCAGCCCCTCGACATACCTGACCCTCAACCCCCACACACACCAGAACCCATCACGTAACACACCTGACCTCCTCCCCATGCAGCTGACCCCAGACTCCCCCACACACACGTGACCCCTCAGACCCCCACCCGCATAGCGGACACCCGCCCCCACACACACACACGATTCCCAGCCTCCCAGCACACCTGACCACTTCAGCCCCCCACAAACCTGATCCCCAGCCCCCAACACACCTGACCTCAGCCCTCCACACACCTGACACACAGCCCGCACACAGCTGACCCCCTCAGCCCTCCACACACCTGACCCCCAGCCCGCGACATACCTGACCGCCTTGTCCCCCAGCCCCTCGGACACCTGTCCCCAGCCCTCCCATACACCAGAACACCAGCCCTACACACACCTGAACCCCAGCCCCCACACACCTGAACCCCAGCCCCCCACAAACCTGACCCCCATTGCTGACCCCCATCCTTCCCAACACACCTAACACACAGCCCCCACACAGCTGAATCCCTCATCCCATCACATAGCTGACCTGCAGCCCCGCACACAGCTGACGCCCAAACCCCCACACGCCTAACCCCCTGATTCCCCACACACATGATTCCAGCCCCCCACAAACATAATTCCCTGATCCCCAGACCCTCACACACACCTTAACCCAGCCCCGCACACAGCTGACCTACAGCCCCCTGCCTACCAGACCCACAGCCCCTATACACCTGACACCCATCCGCCCCCACACACCTGAACCCTGCCCCCACACACATGAAACCCAACCCCACACACACCTGAAACCCAACCCCGCACGCACCTGAACCCCAGCCCCGCACACACCTGAACATCAGCACCGCACGCACCTGAAACCCAGCCCCGCACACACCTGAACCCCATCCCCCCACACTCCTGACGTGCAGCCCGCCCACACACCTGAACATCAGCCCCGCAGACAGCTGACATCCAGCTCCCCACAAGCCTGACCCCTTGAATCCCCACAGACATGACCCCAGTCCACACACTCCTGACACCCAGCCCCCCATACACCTGGCCCCAGCCACCCCCCACCCACACGTTACACCCAGCCCCCAGGCACCTGGACACCACTCCCCACATACCTGACCCTGATCCCCAGTAGCCACACACACATTACACGCAGCCCCCCATAAACGTGCGAACCAGCCACACTCCTGAACCCCCCACACACCGTACACCCACCCCCCACACTCGTGAAACACATCTCCCCCCCGCACACCTGACTCTCAGCCCCTACATGCCTGAATCCCAGCCCCACACACACCTGACCACCTTGTCACAGAGCCCCCCGGACACCTGTGCAGTGTACCCATACACACCTGAAACCCAACCCCGCACACACCTGAACTCCATCCCTCCACACACCTGACCCCACTAGCACACCCCACACACCTAAGCCCACCCCCCCACACCTGACCCCCTCAGACACCACACACCTGACACCCTGCCCCCAACACACCTGAACCCCACCCCTCCGACTCAACTGACCGACAGCCCCGCACACACCTGAACCCTAGCTCCGCACACACCTAACCCCAGCCCTCCCACACACTTGAACTCCAGCCCTGCACATTCCTGAACCCCTGCCTCCCCACACATCTGACCACTTCAGCCCCCACACACACCTGAATCCAAGCCCCCCCACACACCTTACCCCCTCAGCCCCCACACACCTGACCCCTTGCCACCTAACCTCAGATCTCCACACACCTGACCACCTGAGCTTTCCACACCACTGACCTCCACCCCTCCGATACACCTGAACCCAACCCCGCACAAAGCTGAACCCCTGACTCCCCACACACCTGGCCCTGAGCACCTCCCACACAACTGAACACCAACCCCCCCACAAACCGGACCACCAGCGTCCCCCACACATGACATCCTGCCCTCAACACACTTGACCACATCCCTCCACACACCTGACCCCTCCGACACACCTGAACCCCAGCTCTGCGCTCACATTACACCCAGCTCCCAACACATACCTGACCCCCAGTCTCCCACAAACCTGATTCCCAGCCCCTCATAAAACTGACGCCCAGCCCCCCCCACACCTGACCCCCAGCCCCTCACAAACCTGACCCCCAGCCGCCCCGCACACTTGACCCCCAAACCCCCACACTCCTGACCCTCAGCCCCTCACATACTCGACCCCTAGCCGCCCAAAACATCTGACCCATTGAGCCCGCCCCCAATATTTGACCCAAAGCCCAATTACACACCTGCCCCCAACACCCCCCACACACCTGACCTACTGACCCACAGCCCCCGCACATAACTGACCCACAGCCCCCCCCACACACCTGACTCCTGGCCCCCAACGCACCTAACAGCCAGCCACCGCAGACACACCTGACACCAACCCCCACACACTCCTCACCTCCAGTCCCCCACAGACTTGACCCGCATTCCCCCCACACACCTGACACACTGACCCACAGCCCCCGCACATAACTGACCCCCAGCCCCCCCACACACCTGACTCCTGGTCCCCCACGCACCTGACAGCCAGCACCCCCTTACACACACCTGACACCTGCCGCCCACACATCTGACCATCTGACCCACAGCCTACGCACACACCTGATCGCAGCCCCATACATCTGACCCACAGACCCCTACACACCAGACCCCCATTCCTCACAAACATGACCCACAACCGCCCAACACATCTGACCCACTAACACCCACAACATTTGACCCAAAGCCCCATCTCATACCTGACCCCACCCCCCCCCAAACACCTGACCCACTGACCCACAGCCCCCTCACACACCTGAACCTCACCTCCGGATACACAGCTGAATCCTGACCCCCCACGCACCAGAAATCCAGCCTCCCAACACACACCTGACCCCAACCCTCCCACACACCTTACCTCCAGTCCCCCACACGCCTGAACCCCAGCCCCGCACACAGCTGACGCCCAGCCCCCAAACACCTGACCCCCTGAATCCACACACAAGACCCCAGCCCCCCCACACACATGACCCCAGTCCCACCACACACCTGACCCCCTGATTCCCGGAATCCCACACATCTCACCTCCAGAGCCCCACATACCTGACCCCCAGCCCCCCCCCACACACCTGAATCCATCCCCGCACACTCCTGACCAGTGCCGCACACACCTGACCCCCTCAGCCCCGACACGCATTGCTGACCCAAGCCCCCCACACACTTGAACCCCAGCCCCCCACACACTTGAACCCCAACCCCGCACACACTTGATCTCCAGCCCGCACACACCTGAACCCCTCACCCCCCCCCGAACGCACCTGAATCCCAGCCCCCCCACACACCTGAATTCCTCACCCCCCCGAACGCACCTGAATCCCAGCCCCCCCACACAACTGACCCCCACCCCTCCGACTCAACTGAACTACAGCCCCACGCACACCTGATCCCTAGCCCCGCACACACCTGACCCCCAGACCTCCCACACACCTGAACCCCAGTCCCAGACCCCCAGACGCCCAGACGCCCACACGCTTGACCAGAATCCCCACACACATGAACCCAGACCCCCACACACATGACAACCAGTCCCCCCCAACACCTGACCCCCTGATTCCTAGACCCCCATACACATCACCTCCAGTCCCCCACATACCTGACCCTCAGACCCCACACACAGCATAACCAGCGCGGAACACACCTGACCTCCTCCCCATGCACCCGACCCAAGACCACCCCACACACGTGACCCCCTGCCCCCCCACAAACCTGATCCCCACTCCCCACACATCTGACACCCGATTCCCCCCCCACACACACTCCTGAACCACAGCCCCCGCCGCACACCTGACCCCCCAGCCCCCAGACACCTGACCTCCTCGGCCCCCCACACACCTGAACCCCAGCCCCCCCACACCTGACCAGCTTGTCACCCAACCCCCCGGACACCTGACCCCAGCCGCCCCACACACCCGAACCCCAGTCCCCCACCCAGCTGAACACCTGCCCTGCACAAACCTGACTCCCAGCCCCGCTACACACCTGACTGCCTCAGCCCCACACACATCTGCCCCCTGCCTCAATACACCTGACCTCAGCCCTCCATGCACCTGACCCCTCAGCTTTCCACACCACTTACCCCCACCCCTCCGATGCACCTCAACGCCAGCCTTGCCCATACCTGACCCAAAGCCCTCCCAAACAACTGAACCACAGCCCCGCACAAAGCTGACGCCCTGACTCCCCACAAACCTGACCCTGAGCCCCTCCCACACACGTGAACCCCAACCCCCCACAAACCGAACACCCAGCCTCCCACACACATGACACCCAGCTCGCAACACACACCTGACCCCCAGACTTCCACACACCTGACCCCAGCCCCTCACAAAACTGACCCTCAGCCCCCCACACAACTGACCCCCAGACCCTGACACACATGACCCCCAGCCCCTCAAAAACCTGACCCCCAGCGACCCCCACACACCTGATCCCCAAACCCCACACTTATGACCCCCAGCCCCTCACATACCTGACCCCCAGCCGCCCAAAACATTTGTGTGGGGGCTCGGGGTCAGCACAGCTGTCCCCCAGCCTCTCACAAAACTGACCCACAGCCCCCCACTCACCTGAACCCCAGACGCCTACTAACATGAGCCGCAGCCCCTTACAAACCTAACCCACACCCGCCCATCACACCTGACCCTCTGACCCACAGCCCCGCACATAACTGACCCCCAGTCCCCCCACACACCTGACTCCTGCCCCCCACGCACCTGACAGTCAGCCCCCCCATACGCACCTGACACCAACCCCCACACACACCTCACCTCCAATCCCCCACACACTTGACCCCCATTCCCCCCACACACCTGACCCCCATCCCCCCTCTCACCTGACCCATTGACCCCCACACACATCCGAACCCCAGCCCGCACACGCCAGTGCAACTGACGCCCAACCCCCTCACACACCTGACCTCCAGCGCCGCTAACACCTGACTCCCTGCCCCCCAACAAACACCTGACCCCCTCAGCCCCCTGCACACCTG
>NW_027601311.1:46790-71790 GCF_053455715.1 Rhinoraja longicauda
CACATTACACGCAGCCCCCCATAAACATGCGAACCAGCCACACTCCTGAACCCCCCCACACACCGTACTCCCACCCCCCACACTCGTGAAACACATCTCCCCCCCCGCACACCTGACTCTCAGCCCCTACACGCCTGAATCCCAGCCCCCCACACACCTGACCACCTTGTCACAGAGCCCCCGGACACCTGTGCAGTGTACCCATACACACCTGAAACCCAACCCCGCACACACCTGAACTCCATCCCTCCACACACCTGACCCCACTAGCACACCCCACACACCTAAGCCCACCCCCACACACCTGATCCCCTCAGACACCACACACCTGACACCCTGCCCCCAACACACCTGAACCCCACCCCTCCGACTCAACTGACCGACAGCCCCGCACACACCTGAACCCTAGCTCCGCACACACCTAACCCCAGCCCTCCCACACACTTGAACTCCAGCCCTGCACATTCCTGAACCCCTGCCTCCCCACACATCTGACCACTTCAGCCCCCACACACACCTGAATCCAAGCCCCCCCACACAGTTGACCCCCTCAGCCCCCACACACCTGACCCCTTGCCACAAACACACCGGACCTCAGCTCTCCACACACCTGACCACCTGAGCTTTTCACACCACTGACCTCCACCCCTCCGATACACCTGAACCCAACCCCGCACAAAGCTGAACACCTGACTCCCCACACACCTGGCCCTGAGCACCTCCCACACAACTGAACCCCAACCCCCCCACAAACCGGACCACCAGCGTCCCCCACACATGACATCCTGCCCCCAACACACTTGACCACATCCCTCCACACACCTGACCCCTCCGACACACCTGAACCCCAGCTCTGCGCTCACATTACACCCAGCTCCCAACACATACCTGACCCCCAGTCTCCCATAAACCTGATTCCCAGCCCCTCATAAAACTGACGCCCAGCCCCCCCCACACCTGACCCCCAGCCCCTCACAAACCTGACCCCAGCCGCCCCGCACACTTGACCCCCAAACCCCCACACTCCTGACCCTCAGCCCCTCACATACTCGACCCCTAGCCGCCCAAAACATCTGACCCATTGAGCCTTCCCCCAACATTTGACCCAAAGCCCAATTACACACTTGCCCCCAACACCCCCCACACACCTGACCTACCTACCCACAGCCCCCGCACATAACTGACCCACAGCCCCCCCACACACCTGACTCCTGGCCCCCAACGCACCTAACAGCCAGCCACCGCAGACACACCTGACACCAACCCCCACACACTCCTCACCTCCAGTCCCCCACAGACTTGACCCGCATTCCCCCCACACACCTGACACACTGACCCATAGCCCCCGCACATAACTGACCCCCAGCCCCCCCCCACACACCTGACTCCTGGTCCCCCACGCACCTGACAGCCAGCACCCCCTCACACACACCTGACACCTGCCGCCCACACATCTGACCATCTGACCCATAGCCTACGCACACACCTGATCGCAGCCCCATACATCTGACCCACAGACCCCTACACACCAGACCCCCATTCCCCACAAACATGACCCACAACCGCCCAACACATCTGACCCACTAACACCCACAACATTTGACCCAAAGCCCCATCTCATACCTGACCCCACCCCCCCCAAACACCTGACCCACTGACCCACAGCCCCCTCACACACCTGAACCTCACCTCCGGATACACAGCTGACTCCTGACCCCCCACGCACCAGAAATCCAGCCTCCCAACACACACCTGACCCCAACCCTCCCACACACCTTACCTCCAGTCCCCCACACGCCTGAACCCCAGCCCCGCACACAGCTGACGCCCAGCCCCCAAACACCTGACCCCCTGAATCCCCACACAAGACCCCAGCCCCCCACACACATGACCCCAGTCCCACCACACACCTGACCCCCTGATTCCCGGAATCCCACACATCTCACCTCCAGAGCCCCACATACCTGACCCCCAGCCCCCCCCACACACCTGAATCCATCCCCGCACACTCCTGACCAGTGACGCACACACCTGACCCCCTCAGCCCGGACACGCATTGCTGACCCAAGCCCCCCACACACTTGAAACCCAGCCCCCCACACACTTGAACCCCAGCGCCGCACACACTTGATCTCCAGCCCGCACACACCTGAACCCCTCACCCCCCCGAACGCACCTGAATCCCAGCCCCCCCACACACCTGATCCCTAACCCCGCATACACCTGACCCCAGCCCTCCCACACACCTGAACCCCAGTCCCAGACCCCCAGACGCCCACACGCCTGACCAGAATCCCCACACACATGAACCCAGACCCCCACACAAATGACAACCAGTCCCCCCCAACACCTGACCCCCTGATTCCGAGACCCCCATACACATCACCTCCAGTCCCCCACATACCTGACCCTCAGCCCCCACACACAGCATAACCAGCGCGGAACACACCTGACCTCCTCCCCATGCACCCGACCCAAGACCACCCCACACACGTGACCCCCTGCCCCCCCCCCACACACCTGATCCCCACTCCCCACACATCTGACACCCGATTCCCCCCCACACACACACTCCTGAACCACAGCCCCGCCGCACAACTGACCCCCCAGCCCCCAGACACCTGACCTCCTCGGCCCCCCACACACCTGAACCCCAGCCCCCCCCACACCTGACCAGCTTGTCACCCAACCCCCCGGACACCTGACCCCAGCCGCCCCACACACCCGAACCCCAGTCCCCCACCCAGCTGAACACCTGCCCTGCACAAACCTGACTCCCAGCCCCCCTACACACCTGACTGCCTCAGCCCCACACACACCTGCCCCCTGCCTCAATACACCTGACCTCAGCCCTCCATGCACCTGACCCCCTCAGCTTTCCACACCACTTACCCCCACCCCTCCGATACACCTCAACGCCAGCCTTGCCCATACCTGACCCAAAGCCCTCCCAAACAACTGAACCACAGCCCCGCACAAAGCTGACGCCCTGACTCCCCACAAACCTGACCCTGAGCCCCTCCCACACACGTGAACCCCAGGCCCCCACAAACCGAACACCCAGCCTCCCACACACATGACACCCAGCTCGCAACACACACCTGACCCCCAGACTTCCACACACCTGACCCCAGCCCCTCACAAAACTGACCCGCAGCCCCCCACACAACTGACCCCCAGACCCAGACACACATGACCCCCAGCCCCTCAAAAACCTGACCCCCAGCGACCCCCACACACCTGATCCCCAAACCCCACACTTATGATCCCCAGCCCCTCACATACCTGACCCCCAGCCGCCCAAAACATCTGTGTGGGGGCTCGGGGTCAGCACAGCTGTCCCCCAGCCTCTCACAAAACTGACCCACAGCCCCCCACTCACCTGAACCCCAGACCCCTACTAACATGAGCCGCAGCCCCTTACAAACCTAACCCACACCCGCCCATCACACCTGACCCTCTGACCCACAGCCCCGCACATAACTGACCCCCAGTCCCCCCACACACCTGACTCCTGCCCCCCCACGCACCTGACAGTCAGCCCCCCATACGCACCTGACACCAACCCCACACACACCTCACCTCCAATCCCCCACACACTTGACCCCCATTCCCCCCACACACCTGACCCCCATCCCCCCTCTCACCTGACCCATTGACCCCCACACACATCCGAACCCCAGCCCGCACACGCCAGTGCAACTGACGCCCAACCCCCTCACACACCTGACCTCCAGCGCCGCTAACACCTGACTCCCTGCCCCCAACAAACACCTGACCCCCTCAGCCCCCTGCACACCTGAACCCCAGCCCCCCACCCAGCTGAACTCCAGCCCCACACACATCTCAACCCCACCCGCCCCACACACATGAATCCCAGCCCTCCACACATCCGACCCCCTCAGCCTCCACATAGCTGGCCCCCAGCCCCCACACGCCTGACCCCCTCAGCGCTCCCCAGATAGCTGGCCCCCAGCCACCCACAAAACTGATCCCCAGCCCCCACACACCTGAACCACTCAGCCGCACCCCACACACCTGAATCCCAGCCCCGCACGCGTGACCCCCACAGCACCCCACGCACACCTGACTCCCAGCCCCCCAGACACCTAACCACCTCCGCAGCCCTCACACACCTGACTCCCAGCCCCCCACACACCAGACACCCAGCCGCACCACACACCTGACCCCCTCAGCCCTCCACAAACCTGACACCCATCCCTCAGATACACCTGAACCCCAGCCCTCCCACACACCTGACCCCCTCAGCCCTCCTCCCATATAGCTGAACCACAACCCCGCACACAGCTGACACCCAGTCCCCACGCACCTGAACCCCACTCCCCACACACCTGACCTCTGATCACAAGTAGCCACACACACATGACACCCAGCCCCCCACACACGTGCACCCCAGCCCCGCCCCCACACTACTGAATCACAGCCACCCCCCGCATACTTGACTCCCAGCCCCACACACCTGACCCCTTGATCCCACCACATACCTGACACCCAACACCGCACACACCTAACCACCTTCACCCAACCCAACTGACACCTGTCACCACCCCCCCCCCAACATACCTGAACACCAGCACCGCACACATCTGAACTCCAGCGCCGCATAAACCTGACACTCCGCCCCAACACACCTGACCCCAGCTCCCCACACACGTGACGCCCAGCCCCCACACACATGAACCCTAGTCCCCACACACCTGATCTCCAGTAGACACACACCCATGACACCCAGCCCCCCAAATACGTGCACAGCAGCCCCCCCCCCACACTTCTGAACAACAGCCACCTCCCCACACACACACCTGACAACCAGACCCACACACCGGAGTTACTGATTACCAACCCCCACACACACCTGACCCCATCAGCCCCCCACACACCTGAACACCTTGTCGCCCAAACCCGCGGACACATGTCCTCCAGCCACCCACACACCTGAACACCAACTCCCCACACAGCTGATTTCCAGCCCCGCACACACTTGATCCCCAACCCCCCCAAACACATCTGACCCCCTCAGCATCCCCCCAGACACCTGACCCACAGCCCCCACACAGCTGACTCCTGGCCCCCACGCACCTGACAGCCAGACCACCCCACACACACCTGACCCCAAACCCCCCACACACCTCACCTCAAGTCCCCTTCATACCTGACCCCCAGTCCCCCCATACACTTGACCCACAGCCCACCACTCAACTGACCCTGACCCCCACACACCTGACCCCCTGGCCGCCAGCCCCCCACAAACCTGACCCCAGTCTCTCACACACACCTGACCCCAAGTCCCCACACACCTGGTCCCTGATCCCCAGTAGCAACACACACATGACACCCAGCCCCCCACATACGTCCCCTCTAGCCGGCCCCCACACCATTTGAACCACAGCCCCCCCCTCGCACACCTGACAACCATCCCCCCACACATCTGACACCCAGCACGCCACACACATACCCCCAGCCCCCACAAATACCAGAACACCTTGTCACCCAGCTGTCCATCAGCCCCCCCACACACCAACACCAGCCCGCACACACCCGACCCCCTCAGAACCCCCCGATTAGCTGACCCCAGCCCCCCACACATCTGATCCCCAGCCCTCCACACACACCCGAACCCCAGCCACAGAGCAACTGACGCCCAACCCCCCCCCCACACAAGTGACAACTTCAGCCCCCCACACACCTGACCCCCACGGCACCCACACTCCTGAGCAACTTGTTACCCAGCCCCCTGGACACCTTTTCCACAGCCCCCAACACACTTGAACACCAGCCATGCACACACCTGAACATCAGCTCCGCACACACCTGAACGCGAGCCGCCCACACAGCTGACCCCATCAGCAGCCCCCAACATAGCTGATCCGCAGCCTACCACACACCTGATTCCCAGCCCCCCCCACATACCTGACCCCCTCGCCCACCAAACACCTGACACCCTGCCCCCAACACACCTGACTTCAGCCCTCCACACACCTGACACCCAGCCCACCACAAACCTGACCCATTGCCTCCACACACACCTGAACCCTGCCCCGCACACACTTGACTTCCACCCACACACAAGCCTGACACCCCCCACACCTGACACCCAGCCCCCCATACACCTGTCCTCAACCCCCCACACACCCATGTGACCCCCAGCCCCCACAAACCTGAACACCACTCCCCACACACCTGAACCCTGATCCCCCGTAGCCACACACACATGACACCCAGCCCCCACACACTTGCGCCCAAGCCACACCCACACTCCTGAACCACAGCCACACCCCGAACATCTGACTCCCAGCCCCACACAGCTGACCACCTCAGCCCACCACACACCTGACACCAAGCCCCACACATACCTGACCAATTTGTCACCCAGCCCACCGGACACCTGTCCCCAGCCCCCCACACCCCTGAACCCAAGCACCGCACACACCTGAACCCCAGCCATCCACATACCTGAACCTCTCAGCCCCCCCCCCACCCACATACCTGAACCCCAGCCCCCCACATATCTGACACCCAGTCCCCACAAACCTGACCTCTGATCCCCAGTAGCCACAAACACATGACTCCCAGCCCCCCACATACGTGCCCGCCAGCCCATCCCCCCATTCCTGAACCACAGCCCCCCCCCCCCACACACACCTGACAACCAGACCCCACACACCGGAGCAACTAATTCCCAACCCCCTCCCACACCATAAACCCAGTGCCCCACACACCTGCCCCCAACCCTCCACACACCTGACTCCCAGCCCTCACCCACACACCTGACCCCCTCTGCCCCCACACACCTGAACACCAGCCTCGCACAGACCTGAACCCCAAGCTCCCCACACAAATGACCCACTCAGTTTCTCCCCAGCCCCCCCCACACCTGAACAACAAACCCGCACACACATGAACCCCAAGCCCCCAACACACCTGCCCCCAGTCCTCCACACATCTGACTCCCAGCTCCCCCCACACACGTGACCCCCTCAGCCCCCACACACCTGAACACCAGCCCTGCATAAACCTGAACCCCAAGCACCCCACACACTTGACCTACCCAGCATCACCCCAGCCCCCCACACACCTGAACATGAGCTCCGCACACATCTGAACCCCAAGCACCCCACATACCTGACCCACTCAGCATGAACCCAGCCCCGCACACAGCTGACACCAGCCCCCCGTACATGACAGCCACACACACACCTGACAAACCCCACACAGACCTCACCTCCAGTCCCCCACATACCTGACCCCCAGTCCCATCACACACTTGACCATCAGCCCCCCACTCAACTGACCCCCTGACCCACCCACACCTGGCCCCTCAGTCCCCCACAGAGCTGAACCAAAGTTCCGCACACAGCTGACGCCACCCACACGCCTGACCGCCTGACTCCTCATACACATGATCACAGCCCCCCACAAACATGACCCCCTGATCCCCAGACCCCCACACATACCTGATCCCAAGCCCCGCACACACCTGACACCCAGCCCCCCCCCCACAAACCTGACCCCAGCCCCTACACACCTGACACCCAGCCCGCTGCATAACCTGACCCCCAGCTTCCCCCGCACCATACGCAAGACCCCAGCCCGCACACACCTGAAACCCAGCCCCCGAGATATCTCAACGCCAGCCCTCCACACACATGACTCCCAGCCCCCCAACAAACCTGAACCCCAGCCCCCCACACATACCTGATTCCCAGCCCCCACAAACCTGAACCCCATCCTCCCCACACACCCGACCACCTTGTCATCCAGCCTCCCAGACACCTGTCCCCAGCCCCGAAGCACACCTAAATTCCACCCCTCCGACACACCTGAACCCCAGCTCCGCAAATAGTTGACGCCCAGCCCCCCACACGCCTGACCCCTCACTCCCCACACACATGACAGCAACCCCCTACACATGATCCCTAGTCCCCCCACACACCTGAACCCCTGATCCCCAGACCGCCACACACCTGAACCCTAGCCCCACAGCACACCTGACACCCAGCACCACCACACACCCGACCCCTAACCCAAAGCATCACCACACACCTGACCTCCCCCCACACACAACTGACCCTCTGGCCCCCAGCACCCCCGCACACCTGACCCTCTGACCCGCAGCCCCCCCAAAACTGAACCAACCCCCACACACCTGACCCCAAGCACCCCACCCATCTGTGATCCACACTCCATCCCCACATATACCGGACCGCCAGCCCCCACACAATATTAACCCCAACCCCCCACACAGCCGACCCACAGGTCCCCCACACACCTGACCCCCACCCCCCCCGCGCACCAGATCTCCAGCCCCACACACCTGAGCCCCTGCCCCCAGCCCCACCACACACATGACAACCTGGTTACTCAGCCCCCACAGGTCCCCCACACACCTGACCCCCACCCCCCCCCCCCGCGCACCAGATCCCCAGCCCCGCACACACCTGACCCCCATTCCTCCCACAGACCTGAACCCCAGCCCCGCACACAGCTGACGCCCAGCCCCCCACACGCCTGACCCTCTTACTCGCCCTGAGCCGCAGCCTATCACATATCGAACCCCCAGCCCCCCCACACATCTGCCCTCTGCCCCCAACACACTTGACCCCAAGCCTCCCCACACACCTGACCCCCACCCCTCCCACACACCTGAACCTCAGCCCCTCAGACACCTGCCCCCCAGCCCCCACACACACCTGTCCACTCGACCCCCACACAGCTGACGCCCAGGCACAACACACGCCTGAACCACTAACGCACCACACAAACGACACCAGCCCCCCACACACATGTCCCCAGTACACCTAACCCCCTCATCCAAGACACCCACACACCTAATTCCTCGCCCCGGCACACCTGACCCCCAGCCCCAGAACAGACCTGACACCGAGCCCCACCACACACCTGCCCCACGCCACCCAGCCTCACCACACACCAAACCCCCAGCGCCCCCGGACACCAGACCCCCTGCCCATCCGTCACATCTGACACACAGACCGCCCACAGACATGACCACCAGCCCCCCCCCCACACACCTGAAATCCAGCCCCTCAAACACGTGAACCCTCCCCCCACACACATCGGACCTCCTGACCCTCCACATACTAGACTACCTGCCCGCAGCCCCCAAAACCTGACCAACTGACACCAGCCCTCCACACACCTGACACCCTGACAGGTGTTTGACCTTTCCGCAGCCGCCTCACACACCTGAACCCCTAATCCCCAGCCTCCCCACACACAACTGACCACCTTGTAACCCAGCCCCCCAGATATCCAGCCTCTCACACACCTGACCCCTTGCCTCCAGCCGCCCACACACCTGACTCCCAGTCATCCCACACACCTGACCCCCAGCCGCTCACACACCTGAACCCCAGCCCCTCACAAACGTGACCCCCAGCCCCCACACACACCTGACCACCCGACCACCCACAGCAGATGCCCAGCCCCCCACACGTCTGACCCACGAACGCACCACACACACGACACCAGCCCCCCACCGAAATGACCAACAGTAACCCCAGGCACCTGACACCCAACCCCTCGCCCAGACACACCTGACCCCCAGCCCCAGAACAGATCTGTCACCGATCCCCACCACACACCTGTCCCATGACACCCAGCCTCACCACACATCTGAAACCCAGCCCCCACACACCTAACCCCCAGCGCCCCCGGACACCAGACCCCCATCCCACCCCACATATCTGACACCCATATCCCCCACAGACATGTACACCAGCCCCCCCACATTCCTGACCTGTAACCCCCCACAACCTTAACCCCAGCCCCCCCACACATCGGACTTTCGCCCCCCCCACATACCAGACCCCCTGCCCGCAGCCCCCCACAACCTGACCAACTGACATCAGTCCTCCACACACCTGACACCCTGACAAGTGTTTGACCTGTCACCCAGCACCCTCACACACCTGAACCCCTGAACCCTAGCCTCCCCCACACACACCTGACCACTTTGTCACCCAGCACCCAGACACCTGTTCCCCAGCCTCTCACACACCTGACCCCCTTGCCTCCAGCCCCCCCCCCCCCCACAATCCTGACCCCCAGCCCTCCCACATACCTGACCCCCAGCCGGCCACACACCTGAACCCCAGCCGCTCACACAGCTGACCCCCGGCCCCTCTCACACCTGACGCCCAGCCACCCCCCACCACGCCTGACCCACTGATTCACCACACACACGAAAGCATCCCCGCACACACATGACCCCCATTAACCCCAGATTCTGACCCCCTGACCCCGACACACACACACACACCTGACCACTCGCCGCCGCACACCTGCCCACCAGCGGCCCCACACACCTGCCCCCAGCCGCCCCCACACAAGTGATACCCAGCCACCCCACAAAACGATCCACCAGCACCACCAAACACCGCAGCCCCGCGCACACCTGACCACCCGAACCCCACACACCTAAGCACCCGACCCCACACACCTGACCCCTAGACCTCCAGCCCCCACACGCACCTGACACCCAGCCACCCAGATACATGACCTCCAGCTCTGCCACACACCTGACTCCTAGCTCCCCGCACACCTGACGCACTGAGCCCCACCACCCTACACACCTGAACCCCTTGCCCCAATCTCCCCCAGACACCTGACATTCCCCACAAACCTCTTCCCCAGCCCCCCTACAATCCTGACCTCCAGGCACCTTCTCACAAACCTGACCCCGAGCCCCCCACTCCCACCTGACACACTGAGCCACAGACCCCTACATACCTGACCCTAATCCCTTCACGCACCTGAACCCCTGAATCCCTGATCCCCACCTACCCCCACACTCCTGAACACCAGCCCGCCACACACCTGACCCCCAGCCCCCCACACACCTGAACCCCAGCCCACCACACACCTGACCCCCAGCCCTCCCACACACCTGAACCCCAACCCCTCCCACACCTGAACCCCAGCCCCCACACACACCTGACCACCCGACCACCCACAGCAGACGCCCAGCCCCCCCACACGCCTGACCCACTAACGCACCACACACACGACACCAGCCCCCCACCCACATGACCACCAGTAACCCCAGGCACCTGACACCCAACCCCTCGCCCAGACACACCTGACCCCCAGCCCCAGAACAGATCTGTCACCGAGCCCCACCACACACCTGTCCCATGACACCCAGCCTCACCACACACCTGAAACCCAGCCCCCACACACCTAACTCCCAGCGCCCCGGACACCAGACCCCCATCCCACCCCACATATCTGACACACATATTCCCCACAGACATGTACACCAGCCCCCCACATACCTGATCTGTAGCCCCCCACAACCTGAACCCCAGCCCCCCCACACATCGGACTTTCGCCCCCCCACATACCAGACAGTGTTTGACCTGTCACCCAGCACCCTCACACACCTGAACCCATGAACCCTAGCCTCCCCACACACACCTGACCACCTTGTCACCCAGCCCCCAGACACCTGTTCCCCTGCCTCTCACACGCCTGACTCCCTTGCCCCCAGCCCCCCACCCACAATCCTGACCCCCAGCCCTCCCACATACCTGACACCCAGCCGGCCACACACCTGAACCCCAGCCGCTCACACAGCTGACCCCCAGCCCCTCTCACACCTGACGCCCAGCCCCCCCCCACCACGCCTGACCCACTGACTCACCACACACACGAAAGCAGCCCCGCACACACATGACCCCCATTAACCCCAGACACCTGATCCCCTGGCCCCGACACCCACACACCTGACTCCTCGCGCCCACACACCTGCCCACCAGCGGCCCCACACACCTGCCCCCAGCCGCCCCCACACAAGTGACACCCAGCCCCCCGAAAAAAACGACCCGCCAGTCCCAACAAACACTTGACAACCAGCCCCGTTGCACACACTTCACCCCCAGGCCCCACACACCTGACCTCCAAACCCCCCACACAACTGACCCCACGGCCCCACACACCTGAAAACCAGCCCTCCCTACACACCTGAAACCATGACCCCCACTCACCTAACCCCAGCCCTCCACACATCTGACCCCTCAGCCCCCAACACGCATGACCCCCAGCCCTGCCACACACCTGACACCCAACCCTCCCCTACACACCTGACCTCGCCCCCCATATACACGACCCCCACCCCCCACACACACGCAACCCCCTGACGCCACACAAACCTGGGCCACAGCACCCCCCACACGTGAACAACTCACCCCTGCGCCCCCACACACCTGCCTACAACCCCGTACACACCTGACCCTTCAGCCCCCACAAAACACACCTGACCCACAGCCCCCCACACACCTGACACCCAGCCCTCCCACACAATTGACGCCAAACACCCCCACACACCTGACCCCAGCCCCCCAGACACCTGACCCCAGCCCTCCCACGCGCCTGAACTTCAGCCCCGACCGTCACACAGCTGACGCCAACGCCCCACACACCTGAACTCCATCCTGCCACACACTTGACCACGGCTCCCCATACACTTGACCCCCACGCCCCACCCACCTGGGCCCCAGCACCCCAAACAACCGACACCCAGCCACCCAGATACATGACCTCCAGCCCTTCCACACACCTGACTCATAGCCCCCCCACACACCTGACCCACTGAGCCCTAGCCCCTCCTACACACGTGCCCCCCTTGCCCCAGCCCCCCCAGACACCTGACACCCATCCCCCACACACCCCTCCCCAGTCCCCCTACAATCCTGACCTCCAGGCACCCTCCACAAACCTGACCCCGAGCCACTCACATACATCGGATCCCCCTGAGCACCAGACCCCAACATATATGACCCCCATCCCCACACATTACTGAACTCCTGATCCCCAGCCTCCCCCCACACACCTTGCACCCAGTCCCCCCACACACCTCACCCCAGCCCTCTATGCACCTGAACCCCAGCTCCTCACATACCTGATCCCCAGCCCCACACCCCCCCACACTCCTAATCACCAGCCCTCCCACACATCTGAAACCCAGCCGCTCACACACCTGGAACAGCTCCCCACACATCTAACCCCCAGCCCCCCACACACATGAATCCCAGCCCCTCACACGCCTGACCCCCAGCCTCCCCCACAAACCTGCCCCCCAGCCCCCCACACACTTGAACCCCTGCCTGCCACACACTTGACCCCCAGCCCCAAGCCCCCACACACCTGACACCCAGTCCCCCCGCACACCTAACCCCCAGCCCTCTACACACCTGAACCCCAGCCCCTCACACACTTGACCCACAGCCCCACACCCCCCACACACTTAACCACCAGCCCTCCCACACATCTGAATCCCAGCCGTTCACACGCCCTCCACACATCTGACCCCCAGCCCACCCACACACCCTAACCCTCGGCCCCCAACACATCTGAAACCAAGCCCCTCCACCAAACAGCTGACCTCCCGACACCCAAGCAGCTGACGCATGACCCACTGACTCACCATAAGCACGAAACGAGCCCCTCACACACATGACCCCCAGTATCACCAAACACCTGACCCCCTGATCCCAGATATCCACACACCTGAACCCTCGCCCCCACACACCTGACACCTCGCCCCACACACCTGATCCCCAGCCCCACAACAGACCTGACACCGAGCCCCACCACACACCCGCCCCCTGACACACAACCTCATCACACACCTGAAACCTAGCCCCCCTACACACCTAACCGCCAACGCCCCGGACACCTGATCCCCAGCCCAACCCACACATCTGACATCCAGCCCCCCACTCACCCGAACACCAGCCCCACACATCGGACCTCCTGACCCTCCTACACATCAGGCCCCCTGCACCCAGACCCCCAAAATCTGACCAACTGACACCCAGACCTCCACACATCTGACAACCTGACCCCCAAACACCTGTCCCCCAGCCCCCTCACACACCTGAACCCCTGATCCCCAGCCCCCCACACCTGACCACCTTGTCACCCAGCCCCCCACACACCTGTTCCCCAGCCCACTCACACACCTGAACAAATGAGGCCAGACCCCCCACAGACCTGACCCACAGCTCCTCCATACACCTGATCCCCAGCCCCCCACACATCAGAACCCCAGCCTGCCACCCACCTGAATGGCAGCCCCCCACACACCTGACCCTCAGCCCCACACACCTGACACCCAGCCACTCACACACCTGACCCCCAGCCGCTAGTCCCCCCACACACCTGACCCCAGCATTTCCACACACCTGACCCACAGCCCCCCAACACACCTGATCCCCAGTCCCCACATACCTGACCCACAGCCCCGCCATACACCTTGCCCCCAGCCGCCCACATATCTGACCCCCAACCTGCCACCCACCTGAACGCCAGCCCCCCACACACCTGAACCACAGCCCTCCCACACATCTGACCCCCAGCCCTCCCACACACCTGACCCCCAGCCCTCCCACACATCTGACCCCCAGCACTCCCACACACCTGACCCTGATCCCAGACACCCATACAACAGAACCCATGCCCCCCACATTCCTTACCCCAGCCCCTCACACACCTAACTACCAGCCCACCACATACGGCCCCAGCCCCCCCGCATACATGATCCCCTCAGCCCCTCATAAGCCTGACCCCAGCCCCCTACACACCTGACCGCCAGCCCGCCACACACTTCCGCCAGCCCCCCCCCCCCCACACACACCTGACCCCCAGCCCCCGCACACAACTGACTTCCAGCAACACCACACAGCTGTCTTCCAGCCCCCACACACCTGACCCCCAGCCCCCCACTCACCTGACACACTGACCCACAGCCCCCGCACACACCGAACCACCAGCCTCCCCACAAAACTGACCCCAGCCCCCATCACAAACCTGAACCCCAGCCCCGCACAAACCTGACCTCCAGCCCCTGCATTCCTGAGCCCCAGCCCCCCACATACTTGATCCCCAGACCCATACACACACCTGATCCCCAGCCCCCCATACGCCTGAAAACCAGCCCCCACACACCTGAGCAACTGGAGCAACTGAGGCCCAAGCGCTTCACACACCTGACCAGCACCCCCCACGCATCTAACCCCTCACCACCAGCATTTCACACACCTGAACCCCAGCCCCATCACACCTCTGACCCTCAGCCCCCCCACGCATCTGACTCTCAACCACCCCCAAATACTTGACCCCAAGCCCCTCCAACCCACCTGACACCCACCCGCCCATACAACTCACCAGCAGCCCCCCCCACGCACCTGAACCCCAGCCCCACACACACCTGTCCCCCAGACCCCACACACATGACACCCTGCCCCCGCACACCAGACCCCTTGACGCCCAGCCTACCCCTCACATGACACTCAGCCCCCCGCATACGAGACCCACTAACACCCAGCCCCCCACAAACCTGACCCCCAGCCCCCCAAACACCTGACCCCCAGCCCCTCCATCATCTGACCCACAGCCCCATCACACACATGACCCCCACAACCCACACACACCTGACCCTCTGACCCCAGCACACACCTAACTTCCAGCCCCCCACACACACCTGACCCCCAGCACCCCACACACCTGATACTCAACCCCCCCCCACACGCCAGCCCTCAGCCCCACACACATGACCACCAACCACCGAACCCCCTGACCCCCACACACCTGAGCCCCAGCAACCCCCCACACACATGAGCCACAGCCCCCTCCCCACACGCAAATGCAACCCAGCCCCCCCAAACACCTGATCCCCTGACCCACAGCCCCGCACACACACCTGACCCCCAGCCTCCCCACAAACCTGAACCCCTGATCCCCCAGCCCCCACAAAACTGACCCCACCCCAACAACACTGCTGACCCACACCCACACATCATACCTGATCCCCACCCCCACAACACACCTGACACCCAGCCCCACCACACACCTGCTCCCTGACCCGCAGCATCACCACACACCAGACATCCAGCCCCCCACACACAACTGACCTACTGACCCCCAGCCCCACCGCACACCTGACCCCCTTATCCCCGCACACACCTGACCCCAGCCCCCACACGTAGGTTACCCCCAGCCCCCACATACACGTGACCATCTAATACCCCACACAGCTGATCCACTGCCCCACCTCACACACACCTGACCCCCTGACCCCAGCACACGCCTGACCCCCAACTCCCCACATACGTGACCCACAGCACCCTCCACATAACGGAACCCCAGCCCACATACAAACTTGAACCCCAACCCCCCACAAAGCTGACCTAGAGCTCCCCCACACACCTGATTCCCAGGCCCCGATTCACCTGACCCACAGCACCCCACACACCTGACACCCAGCCCGGCACACACCTGACCCCAGGCCCCCATTTACCTGACCCCCTGACCCACACACATCTGACCACCAGCCCCCTCATACACCTGAACCCCTGACCCCTATACCCCACACAACTGACCCCTAGCCCCCCACATGTGATCCCCAGCACCCCACAGAACTGCCCCGCAGCCCACCCACACATTGGAAACCCAGACCACCAGCCGCCCCACACCTCTGACCTACAGCCCACTCACACACGTGACCCCCTGTCATCCAGCCCCCCAAACACATGACCTCCAGCCCCCCCAACACACCTGACCTCCTGACTCCCCACACACATGACCCCCAGCCTCCCACTCACATGACCCCCAGCCCCCCAACAAGCCTTACCCCCATCCCCCAATAAACCTGAGGCTCCAGCCCCGCCACACACCTGACACCCAACCCCACCAAACACCTGACCCTAGCCCGCCACCCACCTGATCACCAGACCTCCAGGCAGCCCCTCAAATAAATGACCCCAGACCCCCCCACACACCTGACACCCTGACCCACAGCACGTCACATTTCGAACCCCCCAGCACCCCCACACACCTGAACCCCTGCCCCCCTCAGACCTGACCCCATGCCCCCCACACACTGGACCCCCAGTCCTCCCAGGCACCTGACCCCAGCCCTTCCACACACCGGAACCCCAGCACCGCGCACATCTGACCACCCGACCCCGACACAGTTGACGCCCAAACGCCCACACACCTGATCCTCAGCGTTCCACACACCTGACCACGGCCCCACACACACCCGACCCCCAACCCCCGCCACACGTGACCCCCTGTTGCCCCACACACCTGGGCCCCAGCACCCCACACACCTGGCCCCTTGACCCCAGCCCCCGCAAACACTTGTCCACCAGCCCCCCCCCCACACCTGACCCCCAGCCCTCCAACGCACCTGAACCCCAGCCCCGCGAACACCAGACCACCCGACCCCCCACGCACCTGACCACCCGACCCCCACACACCTGACCCCTTGTCCTCCAGCCTCCACACGCACCTGTCATCCAGCCACCCAGACACATGACCTCCTGCCCCGCCGCACACCTGCCTCCTAGTCCCCCCACACACCTGACCCACTGAGCCACAGCCCCCCTTACACACCTGACCCCCTTGCCCCAAACCCCCAGACACCTGACACGCATCCCCCACACACCGCTCCCCAAGCCCCCCCCGACAATCCTGACCTCCAGGCACCTCCCCACTACCCTGACACCGAGTCCCCAACACACACCTGACACCCAGACCCCCCCTCAAATCTGACACCCAGCCCGCCACACACCTGAAACCGAACCCCCCGCACACCTAACCCCCAGCATTCCCACACACCTGAACCCCTGATCCCCAGCCTCCTCCCCACATACCTGACCACTCTGTCACCCAGCCTTCCAGACACCTGTTCCCCAGCCCCTCACACAACTGACTCCTTGCCCCCAGCCCCGCCACAAACCTGACCCCAAGCGCTCCCACACACCTGACCCCCAGCCTGCCACACACCTGAACCACAGCCCCTCACACACCTGAACCCCAGACCCACACACACCTGAAACCCACCCAACACATATCTGCCACCCATCCCCTCACACACCTGACCCCCTGCGCCCCCCAAACACATGACCTCCCGACACCCATGCTGCTGACGCCCAGCCCCCCACACGCCTGACCCACTAACTCACCACACACACTGACCCACTGACTCACCACACACCACACCATTAACCCCAGATACCTGCCCCCTAATCCCACACACCCACACACCTGACCCCTCGCCCCCACACACCTGACCCCTCGCCCTCACACACCTGACCCCCAGCCCCACAAGAGACCTGACCTCCTGCCCCACCACACACCTAACCCCTGACACCCAGCCTCATCACACTCCTGAAACCGAGCCCACCACAGACCTGATCCCCAACCCCCCACACACCTGACCATCAGCGCCCCCACACACCTGGCCCTCAGACCCTTCCCCACACAAGTGACGCCCAGCCTTCCCACAAAACGAACCACCAGCCCCACCAAACACCTGACACCCAGCCCCCCTACACACACTTCACCCCCAGACCCCACACACCTGACCTGCATCCCCAAAACACCTGCCCGCAGCCCACCCACACACCTGACCTCCAAACCCCCCACACACCTGACCCCAAGCTCCCCACACACCTGCTCCCAGCCCACCCACACACCTGACCTCCAAACCCCCCACACACCTGAACCCCAGCCTGCCACACACCTGACCCCCAGCACACAGCCCCTCACACACATGACCACCAGCCCCCCGCACACCTGAAACCAAGCCCCCCAACAAACAGCTGACCTCCCGACCCCCACGTAGCTGACGTCCAGCCCCCCACACGCCTGACCCACTGACTCACCACACACACGAAACCAGCCCCCCACACACATAATCCCTAGTATCCCCAGACACCTGACCCCCTGATCCCAGATACCCACATACCTGACCACTCGCCCCTACACACCTGACCCCCAGCCCCACAACAGACCTGACACCAAGCCCCACCACCCCCCCTGAAACCCAGCATCACAACGTATCTGAAACCTACCCCCCCCTACACACCTAACCCCCAGCGCCCCGGACACCTGACATGGAGCCCACCCCACACACCTGACATCCAGCCCCCACACACCTGAACCCCAGCCCCCAGACCCTCACAACCTGACCGACTGACACCCAGACCTCCACACACCTGAAACACAACCCCGCCATACACCTGAACCCCAGCCCCCCACACATCTAACCCCCAGCCTGCCTGAACGCCAGCCCTCCCACAAAACGAACCACCAGCCCCACCAAACAAGTGACACCCAGCCCCCCTACACACACTTGAACACCAGACCCCACACACCTGACCTGCATCCCCATAAAAGATGACCCCAGCCCCCTACACACCTGACCCCCAGCCCCAACTCACCTGTCCCTCAGCCCCCCACACATCTGACCCCTCAGCCCACAACACGCATGAACCCCTGCCCCCAGACCCCCACACACCTGACCACCTTGTCTCCCAGCCCCCCCAGCAACCCCCCACATACCCCTGACCCCTTGCCTCTCCCACGCACCTGACGCCAGCCCTCCCACACACCTGAATCACAGCCCCGCACACAACTGACCACCCAGCTCCCCACAAACCTGACCCCCTACAAGCCTGACCCACAGCCCCACATAAACCTGAGCCCCCAGCCCCGCCACACACCTGACACCCAACCCCCACACCTGACGCCCAGCCCGCCACACACCCGATCCCCTGACCCACAGTCCCCGCACATACCTGACCACCAGCCCTCCAGGCAGCCCCCCAAACAAATGACCCCAGACCCACAACACACCTGACCCTGGCCCACAGCACGTCACATTTCGAACCAGCAGACCCCCCCCACACACTTGACCCACAGCCTCCCCATACACCTTACCCCCAGCCCTCCCACACACCTGAGTCGCAGCACCGCGCACACCTGACCACCCGACCCCGACACAGCTGACGGCCAACCCCCCAAACACCTGATCCCCAGCCTGCCAGAGACCTGACCACAGCCCCGCACACAACCGACCTACAACCCCCCACCACACGTGACCCTCTGACGCCCCACACACCTGACCCCCAGCCCCCCACACACACCTGAACCTCAACACCCCCCACAAAAGAGACCCCAGCTCCCACACACATGACTCCCAGCGCCCCACACACCTGACCCTCAGCGCCCCACACACCTGACCCACTGACCCGTAACCCCCGAAAACACCTGACACCCAGTAACCCGCACACGTGACCCCCCGCCCCCCCACAAACCTGATCCCCATAATCCCCACACAGATGACCCCAGCCCCCACACACGTGACCCCCAGCCCACCTCACACGTGACCCGCAGCCGCCCAAACACCCGACTCCCTGACCCCCATACTTGACCCCCAGCCCTCCACTTAGCTAACCCACTGACCCCCAGGCCCCATAAATTTCACCCCCTTCCCCCCCACATCTGATCCCCTGACCCCCCAGCCACCGTACACCCCGAACCCCATGACCCCCACACACCTGATCCCCAGCCCCCCCACACACATGAGCCCCAGCCCCAATACAAACGCAACCCAGCCGCCCCCCCACACACTTGATCCCCTGACCAACACCCCCCGCACACACAGCTGACCCACAGACCCCCACAAACCTGACCCCTTATCCCCCCAGCCCCCAACAGACATGACCCCCACCCCCACAACAAACCTGACCCCACCCCCCACACACCTACCCCATCCCCCCACACACCTGAAACACAACCCCGCCATACACCTGACCCACAGCCCCCAGCCCCCACAACCATCTGACCCCCACCACTCCCACACACCTGACCCCCAACCCTCCCACGCACCTGAACCACAGCCCCTCACACACGTGACGCCCAGACCCCCACACGCCGGACCCACTTACTCACCACACACATGAAACCAGCCCCCAAGCACATGAACCCAGTAACCCCAGACACCTGATCCCCTGATCGCAGACACCCACACACCTGTGCCACCCAGCCCCCCTACACACACTTGACCAGCAGACGCCACCCAACTGAACCCCCAGCCCCCCAAAAACATTACAACCCTACCACGACACAGCTGACGCCCAGCCCCCCACATGCCTGACCCACTGACTCACCACACACACGACCCCAGCCCTCCCACACATGTGACCCCAGCACTCCCTCACACCTGACCCACAGCCCCCACACATCTGACCCTCAGCCTGCCAGACACATGAACCCGAGCCCCTCACAGACCTGACCCACAGCCCCCAGCCCCCCCAACCACCTGACCCCCACCACTCCCACACACCTGACCACCAGCCCTCCCATACACACGAAACCCAGCCCCCAACACACCTGACTCAATTATAAAAGACGAAATTGCTGAGCATTTGGATAGCAGTAACGGGATCATTCAGAGTCAGCATGGATTTACGAAGGGGAAATCATGCTTGACAAATCTACTGGAATTTTTTGAGGATGTAACTAGGAAAATTGACAGGGGAGAGTCAGTGGATGTGGTGGACCTCGACTTTCAGAAAGCCTTCGACAAGGTCCCACATAGGATATTATTGGGCAAAATTAGGGCACATGGTATTGGGGGTAGGGTACTGACATGGATAGAAAATTGGTTGACAGACAGAAAGCAAAGAGTGGGGATAAATGGGTCCCTTTCGGAATGGGAGGCAGTGACCAGTGGGGTACCGCAAGGTTCGGTGCTGGGACCCCAGCTATTTACGATATACATTAATGACTTAGACGAAGGGATTAAAAGTACCATTAGCAAATTTGCAGATGATACTAAGCT
Source organism: Rhinoraja longicauda (assembly GCF_053455715.1). Classification (NCBI taxonomy): domain Eukaryota; kingdom Metazoa; phylum Chordata; class Chondrichthyes; order Rajiformes; family Arhynchobatidae; genus Rhinoraja; species Rhinoraja longicauda. The sequence continues at coordinate 68,467 of NW_027601311.1, forward strand.
GGGGGGTAGTGTGAATTGTGAGGAAGATGCAATAAGGCTGCAGGGTGACTTGGAAAGGTTGTGTGAGTGGGCGGATACATGGCAGATGCAGTTTAATGTAGATAAGTGTGAGGTTATTCACTTTGGAAGTAAGAATAGAAAGTCAGATTATTATCTGAATGGTGTCAAGTTAGGAGGAGGGGGAGTTCAACCAGATCTGGGTGTCCTAGTGCATCAGTCAATGAAAGGAAGCATGCAGGTACAGCAGGCAGTGAAGAAAGCCAATGGAATGTTGGCCTTCGTAACAAGAGGAGTTGAGTATAGGAGCAAAGAGGTCCTTCTACAGTTGTACCGGGCCCTGGTGAGACCGCACCTGGAGTACTGTGTGCAGTTTTGGTCTCCAAATTTGAGGAAGGATATTCTTGCTATGGAGGGCGTGCAGCGTAGGTTCACTAGGTTAATTCCCGGAATGGCGGGACTGTCGTATGTTGAAAGGCTGGAGCGATTGGGCTTGTATACACTGGAATTTAGAAGGATGAGGGGGGATCTTATTGAAACATATAAGATAATTAGGGGATTGGACACATTAGAGGCAGGAAACATGTTCCCAATGTTGGGGGAGTCCAGAACAAGGGGCCACAGTTTAAGAATAAGGGATAGGCCATTTAGAACGGAGATGAGGAAGAACTTTTTCAGTCAGAGGGTGGTGAAGGTGTGGAATTCTCTGCCTCAGAAGGCAGTGGAGGCCAGTTCGTTGGATGCTTTCAAGAGAGAGCTGGATAGAGCTCTTAAGGATAGCGGAGTGAGGGGGTATGGGGAGAAGGCAGGAACGGGGTACTGATTGAGAGTGATCAGCCATGATCGCATTGAATGGCGGTGCTGGCTCGAAGGGCTGAATGGCCTCCTCCTGCACCTATTGTCTATTGACTATTGTCTATTGTCTATTGTCTATTGTCTATTGTCTATTGACTCCCAGCCCTCCACCCCCCCCCCCACATACCTGAAACCCATCCCGCCACACACCTGACCCCCAGCCCTCCCACGCACCTGAACCACAGCCCCTCACACACCTGACGCCCAGACCCCCACACGCCTGACCCACTTACTCACCACACACACGAAACCAGCCCCCAAACACACGAACCCCAGTAACCCCAGACACCTGACCCCCTGATCGCAGACACCCACACACCAGACCTCTCGCCCCCACACACCTGACCCCTCGCCCCCACACACCTAACACCCAGCCCCACAACAGACCTGACACCCAGCCCCACCACACACCTTCCCCATGGCACCCAGCTTCATTACACTGCTGAAAACCACCCCCCCCCACACACCTGACCCTCAGACCCCCACACATCTGAGCACCAGCGCCCCACACACCTGGCTCTCACCCTCCCACACGCACGTGACAACCATCCCACCCACAAAACGAACAACCAGCCATACCAAAGAGGTGACACCCAGCACCCCTACACACACTTGACCACCTGACCACTCACACCTGACCTGCATCCCCCAAAAAACTAACCCCCAGCCCCTACACACCTGACCCCCAGCACCCCAATCACCTATTCCCCAGCTCCCACATATCTGACCTCTCAGCCCCCAACACACAAGACCCCCTTCCCCCAGCCAATCATACACCTGATCACCTTGTCTCCCAGCCCCCCAGCCACCAGCCCCCAGCCCCCCCCCCACACACACACACCTGAACCCCAGTCCTTCAACGCACCTGACCCCAACCCTCCCACACACCTTAATCCCTGCCCCGCACACAATTGACCCCCCCCAGCCCCCACAAACCAGACCACCCGACCCCGACACAGCTGACGCCCAGCCCCCCCCCCACACGCCTGACCCACTGACTCACCACACACATAATCCCAGCCCTCCCACATACCTGAACCCCAGCCCTCCCACACATCTGACCCCCAATCTCCCCACACACCTGATTCCCTGATCCCAGACACCCACACACCAGAACCCTCGCCCCCCACACACCTTACCCCCAGCCGCTCACACACCTGACTCCCAGCATCCGCACACAACTGACCTCCAGCCACACCACACACCTGACCTCCAGCCATACCACACACGTGTCCTTCAGCCCCCACACAACTAACCCCCAGCCTCGCCACAAAACAGACACCCAGCCCCCAACACAAACCTGACCCCCAGCCCCGCACAAACCTGACCTCCAGCCCCCTGCATACCTGAGCCCCAGCCCCGCACACACTTAATCCCCAGCCCCCACACACCTGACCTCCATCCCCCGCATACCTGACTCCCAGCCCCCACGCACCAGACATCCAGTCCCCCCAAATACACCTGACCCATAGCCTCCACACACATCTCACCTCCAGCTCCCCACATACCTGAACCCCAATCTACCTACATACTTGACACCCAGCCACCCACTCACCTGCCCAACTGACTTCCCACACACCTGATCCACAAGTCCACCACATACCTGACCCCTTGGCCACCCATACACCTGAATCCCAGTCCCCCACACACCTGATCCCTGATCCCCAGTACCCACACACACATGACCCCCAGCCGCCCACACACGTGCCCCCCGACCCCCCCCCACACTCCGGAACCACTGCCCCACACACACCAGGTCCCCAGCCCCCCCACACATCTCCCACATCCCACCCACACACCTGACCCTCAGCGCCCGACACAACTGACCCCCAGGCCACCCACACAATTGAACCCCTAACCCCCAGCAGCCCACACCCCTGATCTCCAGCCCCCCACACATATGGCTCCCTCCCCACACACATGACCCCCTGATACCCAGCCTCTCACACACATGACCCCCGCCCCCCCATACACTTGACCCCCTGACACACAACCCCCCCCACACATGACCGCCAGCCCCCCGACATACCTGAACCGCAGACCCCACCACACACCTGACACCCAGACACCCACGCACCTGGCCCTTGGCCCCCCACATACCTGCCCCCCTGCCCCTCAGACACCTGACCACCAGCATCCCACACACCTGAACCACAGCCCCCACACACACAACTGACTCACTGACCCCCAAGCCCCTCACACACCTGAACCATTGCCCCACCACACACCTGACCCGTCAGCCACCCCACACACCTGACCCCCAGACCCCCACAACCTGACCCTCAGCCCGCCCATAACCTGACCCTAAGCCCACCCACACACCTAACCCCCTGCCCCCACACACCTGAAACCCAGCCACCCCATACCTGACACCCCAGCCCCCAAAAACAGCTGACACCCAGCCACCCACACACGTGACCCTCCGCCCCCCCCCACATACCTGATACTCAGACCCCCACACACGTGACCCCC
>NW_027601311.1:72290-132667 GCF_053455715.1 Rhinoraja longicauda
CCCCCACACACCTGAACCCCAGTCCCCACACACCTTTCCTCTGATCCCCAGTAGCCACACACACATGACACCCAGCCCCCAACAAACGTGACGTCAGCCCTCCACACACCTGACCCCCTTATCACCTCCCACACAACTGTCCCCCACCACTACGACACACTTGAACCCCAACCCCGCACACACCTGAACCCCAGCCGGCCCACATGCCTGTCCCTAGCCCCGCACATACCTGACATCCAGACTCCCACACAGCTGTCATCTAGCCCCCCATAAACCTGACCCAAGCCCCCACGCACACATGTGACCCACAGCCCCCACACACCTCAACTCTAGTTCCCACACATCTGACCCCTGATCCCATGTAGTCACACAAATATGACACCCAGCCTCCCACACACGTGCCCCCGAGCTACCACACACTCCTGAAACCCAGCCCCCCTCCGACAGATCTGACACTCAGCTCCCCCGCACACCTGACACCCAGACCCCCACACCCCTGACCCCAGTCCTCCTCCTGATTCCCAGCCCCCCACTCACCTGACCCCTCAGCCCCCCACACACCTGATCCACAGCCCCCCATACACCTGAGCAACTTGTCACCCAGCCCCCCGGACACCTGTCACACAGCCCCCCACACACACCTGAACCACAGCCCCGCACACACCTGAACCCCAGCCCCTACACACCTGACCCCCAGATCCCCTACCCCACACACCTGATTCGCAGCCCTCCACACACCTGACTCCCACCGCCGCACACACCTGACCTCAGCCCTCCTCACACATGACTCCCTCAGCCCCCCACACCCCTGACCCACACCCCTCCGAACCTCCTGAACTCCAGCCCCGTAAACACCTGAACACCAGACCCCCACACACCTGACCCCCTAAGCCCCTCCACATAGCTGACACCACACCCCCCACGCACCTGACCCACTGACCCACAGCCCCCGTGCACACATCTGACCCCCATCCCCCCTCAAACCTGACTCCCAGTCCCCCACGCACCTGACAGCCAGCGCACCCCCACACACACCTGACTCCAACACACACACACACACACACACACACACACACACACACACACACACACACACACACACACACACACACACACACACACACACACACACACACACACACACACACACACACACACCTCTCCCCCAGTCCCCTAAATACCTGAGCCCCAGTCCCCCACTCACCTGGCGCCCTTACCCCCACACATCTGACCGTCTGACCCACAGCCCCACACACCTGAAACCCAGCCCCCCATACACCTGACCCCACCCCCCACACACATGACCGCAGACCCCCACACACCCGACCCCGTCAGTCCCCAACACACCTGATCCCTTGCCCACAACAGACCTGACCTCAGCCCTCCACACACCTGAACCCCCGACCCCTCCACACCTAACCACAGCCCTCCAAAACCTGACTTCCTCAGCCCCCCGCACCTCTGACCACCACCCCTACCACATAACCGACCCCCTGACTCCCCACACACCTAACCATGAACCCACCCACACAACTGAACCCCAGAAACCGGACCACCAGCTACCACACACATGAGCCCCAACTCCCCACACACACACCTGACCGCCAGACCACCACACACCTGACCCCCAGCCCCTCACAAACCTGACACCCAGCCGCCCAACACATCTGACCCACTGACCCGCCCAACATTTAACCCAAATCCCCATCAAACACCTGGCCCCAAACCCATCACACACTTGACCCTCTGACCCACAGTCCCCGCACACACCTGGTCCCCAGACCCCCACACACCTGACCCCATCCCCCCACAAACCTGAACCCCAGTCCCCCACGCACCTAACAGCTATCCCCCACACACACCTGACCCCAATCTCCACATGCACCTCACTTCCAGTCCCCCACATACCTGACGCCCAGTCCCCACGCACACTTGACACCCAGCCCCCCACTAACCTGACGTCCTGACCCCCAGCCCCCCACACAACTGACAACCAGACCCTCACAAACCTGAACCCGAACACCGCACACACCTGACCTCCAGCACCCAGCATACCTGGCCCGCAGCGCCCACACACCTGACCCCCAGCCCCCAATACACCTTACCCCAGCCCCGCAAAGACACAAGTAATCCCAGCTCCGATGCACACCTGATCCCTCAGCCCCCACACACACCTCACTCCCACCCACCACACACACCAGACCACCTCAGCCCCCCACACACCTGACCCCCTCAGCCCCCCACACACACCTCACTCCCAGCCCCCCAACCGCCTGAAACCCTCAGCCCCCCACCACACACTTCACTCCCAGCCCCCCCACACACACCTGCCCCCTCAGCCCCCCCCACACACCTGACCCCTTGCCCACAAAAGACCTGACCTCACCCCTCCATTCACCTGACCCCCCGACCCCCCACAACCCTGATCCGCACCCCTCCGACTCACCTGAACTCCTGCCCCATACACCTGTACCCCTCAGCTACCCCCCACATAGCTGACCCCCAGCCCCCACACACCTGAACCCCTGCCCCAACACACCTGACCTCAGCCCCCCACACACCTGACCCCCACCCCTCCCACACACCTGAACGCAATCCCCGCACACAGCTGACCCCCTGACTCCCCACACACCTGACCCTGCGTCCCCCGCACATCCGAACCCCAGCCCCCTAGAAACCGGACCCCCAGCCTCCCACACACATGGCCCTAATCTCCCCACATACACCTGACCCACAGACCCTCACACAAATGACCACCAGCCCCTCACAAACCTGACCCCCAGCTGCCCAACATATCTGACCCACTGACCCGCCCAAAATTTGACCCAAAACCCAATCACACACCTGGCCTCCACACCCCTCATACACCTGACCCACTGACCCACAGCCCCGCAAACACATGATCCCCAGATCCCCACACACCTGATCCCCATCCCCCGCACAATTGACCCCAGCCCCCCACTCACCTGACACCCTGACAACCACACATCTGACCCCAGCCCCCCACACAACTGACAACCAGCCCCCCACAAACCTGAACCCCAGCCCCGCACACACCTGACCTCCAGCCCCCGCATACCTGTCCCCAGCCCCCACACAACAGATACCCAGCTCCCCATACACCTGACCCCAGACCCCACACGTACGTGACCCCAGTCCCCACACACATGAACCCCAGACCCCACACACCTGACCTCTCAACCCCACACATATGACCCTGAGCCCCCCCACACAGCTGAAACCCATCCCCCAACAAACCGGACCCCCAGCCTCCCACACACATGACGACTAGCTCCCCACACACACCTGACACCCAAAGCCCCACACCTGACCCCCAGCCCCTCAAAAACATGACCTCCAGCCGCCCAACGCATCTGCCCCACTGACCCACTGCCCCTGCATACACACCTGACCCCCAGCCCTCACTCACCTGAGCCCTGAACCCCACACATCTGACCCTCTGACCCACAGACCCCCCACACCTGAAACACAGCCCCTATACACCTGACACCAGCCACCCCACACACACATGACCCCAGCCCCCACACACCTGAACCCCAGTCCCCACACACCTGACCTCTGAACATCAGTAGCCACATACTCATGACACCCAGCGCCCCACACACGTGAACCCCAGCCGCCCCCCACACGCTTGAACCATGCCCCACAGACAACCAACCCCTCAACACACCTGATCCCTTCATCCCCCCACACACCTGACCCACTGCTCCCCACACATCTGAAAAACCTGTTACCCAGCCCCCCGGACACCAGTCCCTCAGCCTCCCCACACACATGAAACCCGGCCCCGCACGCACCTTATCCCCAGCCTCCCACACACTTGAACCCCAGCCCCGCAAACACCTGAACTCCAGCACCGCACACACCTGAACCACACCCCCCACACACCTGACCTACTGCTCCCCACACCACTGAACAACGTCCCCCAGCCCCCCAGGCACCTGTGCCTCAGCCCCGCGCAAACACCTGAACTCCAGCCACGCACACACCTGAACCCCAGCCCCCCACACACCTGACCCACTGCCCCCAACACACCTGACCTCAGCCCTCCACAAACCTGACCCCCTCAGCCCCCGCACCTCTGACCCCCACCCCTACCACACATCTGAACCCCAGCCCTGCACACAGCTGACCGCTTGATTCCCCACACACTTGCCCTCAGCCCTCCCACACACATGAGCACCAGCCCACCAGAAACCGGACAACCAGCCTCTCACAAACACGACCCCCATCTCCCCCACACATCTGACCCCCAGACTTCCACACACATGACCATCATCCCCTTACAAACCTGACCCACTGACCCGCCCAACATTTGACCCAAAGCCCAATCACACACCTGGCCCCCACACGCTTCACACCTGACCCACTGACCCACAGCCCCCGCATACACCTGATCGCCAAACCCACACACACCAGACACCCATCCCCCCACAAACATTACACCGAGCCCCCCAAGCACCTGACAGCCAGCCACCCCACACACACCTGACCGCAACCTCCACACGCACCTCACCCCCAGACCCCCACATAGCTAACCCCAGTCCCCTGCACACTTGACCGCCAGCCCCCCACTCAAGCCTGACACCCAACCCCCCACGCACCTGACCCCAGCCCCCACACACACGTGACTCCAGCCCCCACACACCTGAACCCCAGTCCCCACACACCTGACTTCTGTACCCCAGTAACCACACACACATGATACCCAGCCACCCACACACATGCCCCCCAGCCGCCCCCACACGCCTGAACCACGACCCTCCCACACACCTGATAAGCAGCCCCCCCACCTGACACCCACTTCTCCCCACACACATGAACAACTTGTCACCCAGCCCCCCGGAAACCTTTCCTTCATCCCCCCCACACACATGAAATCCTGCAAAGCACGCACCTGAACCCCAGCCTCCCACATACCTGACCACTCAGTCCCCCCATATAGCTGACGCCCCAGCCCCCACACACTTGAACCCCAGCCCCCCACACACTTGACCGCCTCAGCCCCCCACACAAATGACCACTGCTCCAACACACGTGACGTCAGCCCTCCACACACCTGACCCCCTCAGCCCCCAACACACCTGTCCCCCACCACTCCGACACACTTGAACCCCAGACCCCACACACGTGACACCCAGCCCTCTACACACCTGAATCACAGCCCCCCCACTCACCTGACCCCTAGGCCCCGAACACACCTGGCCCACAGCCCCCCACACACCACACACCTGACCAACTTGTCACCCAGCTCCCCGGACACCTGTTCCCCAGACCCACCACACACCTGAACACCAGCCCACACACACCTGAACTCAAGCCACGCACACACCTGAACCCCAGCCCCCCACACACCTGACCCACAGCCCCCCACCCACCTGACCCGCTCAGCCCCCCAAACAGCACAATCCAAGCCCCCCACACTCCTTGCCCCCTCAACCCCCCCCCACATGGCTGATCCCCCACGCCCCTCACACACCTGAAACCAGCCCCCCCCACACACCTGATCCCTTGCCCACAACAGACCTGACCTCAGCCTTCCACACACCTGACTCCCCGACACACCCACACCCCTGATCACCACCCTTCCGACACATCTGTACTCCACACCCCACACACACCTGACCCCCTCAGCAACCCCCCCACATGGCTGATACCCTACGCCCCCCACACACCTGACCCCAGCCCTCCACAAACATGAACCCGTCAGCCCCGCCACGTAGCTGACTCCCAGCCCCCCCACACACCTGAACCCCAGCCCCGTACAAGCCTGAACTCCAGCACAGCACAAACGTGAACCCGAGCGCCCACACACAGGACCCCCTGACCCCAGCAGACCTACACCCCAGCCCCGCAGACAGCTGACTCCCTGACTCCCACACACCTGACCCTGCGCCCGCCCCCCACACCCCTGAACCCCAGCCCCCCAGAAACCGGACCACCAGCCTCACACACACATAACCCCAGCTCCCCTCACACAGCTGACACCCAGCCCCTCACAAACCTGACACCCAGCCGCCCAACACATCTGACCCACCCAACATTTGCCCCAAAGCCTCGTCACACACTTGGCCCCCGCACCCCTCACACACCTGACCCACTGACCCACAGCCCCGCACACCTGATCCCCAGACCCCCACACACCTGACACCATCCCCCCACAAACCTGACCCCCAGCCCCCCACGCACCTGAAAGGACAGCCCCCCACACACACATGACCCCAACCTCCACACACGCCTCACCTCCAGTCCCCCAGATACCTGAACCCCAGTCCCCCCGCAAACTTGACCCCAGACCCCCACTCGCCTGACATCCTCACCCCAGCCCCCCACACAACGGACAACCAGACCCCCACAAACCTGAACCCCAACCCCGCACTCACCTGACCACCAGCCCCCTGCATGCCTGGCCCCCAGCCCCCACACACCTAACCCACAGCCCCCCATACACCTGACCCCAGACCCTAACACACACGTGAACCCAGCCCATACACACCTGAACCCCATCCCCCACACACCTGACCCCCTCTTCCCCCCCACATAGATGACCACCAGACCTCTCTCAACCGATCCACAGCCACCCACACACCTGACCCGCTTAGCCCCCCCCCACACACCTCACACCCAGCCCCCCACACACCTCACACCCAGCCGCCCACGCACCTGACCCATCAGTCCCACACACACATGACCCATTGCCCACAACAGACCTGACCTCAGCCCTCCACACACATGACCCGCTGACCCACCCACATCCCTGACCCCCACCCCTCCGACACACCTGAACCTCTGCCCCCACACAACTGGCCCTCACACCTTCCACACCCTGAACCCCATCCCTGCACACATCTGACACCCTGACTCCCCACACACCTGACCCTGAGCCCCCCACACATCTGAACCCCAGCCCCCCACTAACCAGACCCCCAGCCTCCCACGCAGATGCCTCTCAGCTCCCCACACACACCTGACCCACAGACCGTCACACAAAAGACCACCAGACCCTCACAAAGCTGAATCCCATCCGACCAACACACCCGACCCTCAGATCCCCACACACCTGACCCTCAACCCCCCACACACCTGACCCCCAGCCCCTCACAAACCTGGCCCCCAGCTGCCCAACACTTCTGACCCCTCCCAACATTTGACCCACAGCCCCATCACACACCTGGCTCCCACACCCCTCACACACCTGACTCCCATACCCCCACAAACCTGACCCTCAGCCCCCCACGCACCTGACAGACAGCCCCCCACACACACCTGAACCCAACCCCCACACACACCTCACCTCCAGTCCCCCACATACCTGACCCCCAGTCCCCCCGCACATGTGACCTCCATCCCCCCTGCGTATCTGACCCCAAGCCCCCACTCAGCTGACGCCCTGACCCCCACACATCTGACACCCTGACCCGCAGACCTCACACCTGAAACCCAGCCCCCCATGCACCTGACCCCAGCTCTCACCAGACAGGTGACCCCACAGCCCACATACCTCAACCCCAGTCCCCACACACCTGACCTCTGAACATCAGTAGCCACATACACATGACCCAATGCTCCTCACACACCTGAACAACTTGTCACCCAGCCCCCCGGACACCTGTCCCTCAGCCCCCCGCACACACATGTACCACAGCCCCCCACACACCTGACCCAGTGCCCCCAGCAAACCTTACCTCAGCCCTCCACAAACCTGACCCCCTCAGCCCCCCGCACCTCTGACCCCCGCCCCTACCACATATCCGAACCCCAGCCCCGCACACAGCTGACCTCTTGACTCCCCACACACTTGCCCTCAGCCCCCCCACACACCTGTGCCCCAGCCCCCCAGAAACATGACAACCAGCCTCACATACACATGGCCCCCAGCTCCCCACACACACCTGACCCCCAGACTCCCACACACATGCCCAACAGCACCTCACAAACCTGACCCCAAGCCGTCCAACACATCAGAACAACTGACCTGCCCAACATTTGACCCAAAGCCCAATCACACACCTGGCCCCCGCACCCATCACACCTGACCCAATGACACACAGCCCCCGCACACATCTGATCCCAAACCCCCACACACCTTACCCCCATCCCCCCACAAACCTGACCCCAAGCCCCCCAAGCACCTGACAGCCAGCCAGCCCACACACACCTGACCCTAACCTCCACACACACCTCACCTCCAGACCGCCATATTCCTGACCCCCAGTTCCCCTGCACACTTGAACCCCAGCACCCCACTCACCTGTCCCCCTGACCACCACACATATGCCCCATGACCCCCTGTCCCCCACACAACTGAAAACCAGCCCCCACAAACCTGAAACACAGCCCCGCACACGCCTGAACTCCAGCCCCCCGCATACCTGGCCACCAGCCCCCCACACGCATGACCCCCAGACCCCCATACACCCGACCCCAGCCCCACACACGCCTGACACCCAGCCCCCCAATACACCCGACCCCAGCCCCTACACACATGTGACACAAGTCCCCACACACCTGAACCCCAGTCCCCACACGCCTGACACCCAGCCCCCCATACACCCGACCCCAGCCCCTACACACATGTGACACCAGTCCCCCATACACCTTCCCCAGCCCCTACACACATGTGACAACAGCCCCCCACACACCTGACCCCATCAGCCTCACCACATAGTTGAAGCCAAGCCCCCTACATACCAGCCCCCCTCAGCCCCCCCCACACACACCTGACTCCCAGCGCCCACGCACCTGACCCCCTCATCCCGCATACACCTGACTCCCAGCCCCCACACACGTGACCCCCAGCCCCCACACACCTGGCTCCCAGCCCGCCACATACCTGACTCCCAGCCACCCCACACGCCCGACCTTTGCCCACCCACACACCCGACACCCAGCCCACCCATACATCTGACCCCATCAGCTCCCCCACACACCTGACCCCCTGCCCCCAACACACCTGACGTCAGCCCTCCACACACCTGACCCCCTTATCCCCCCACACACCTAACCCCCACCCCTCCGACACACCTGAACCTCAGCCCCGCACACACCTGTACCCAGCCCTCCCAGACACCTGACCCCCAGCCCCCCACAAACCTGTCCCCAGCGGCCCAACACATATGACCTACTGACCCCCCCCTAAAATCTGAGCCATAGCCCCCCACATCCCCCACGCACCTGACCTACTGACCCCGCACATAAATGACCCGCAGCCCCCCCACACACCTGATAACACACCTGACCCCCCGACCCCACACACCTGACTCCTGCCCCCCCACGCATCTGACATCCAGCCCCCCCACACACAACTGACCCCAACCCCCACACACACCTCACCTCCAGTCCCCCACATACCTGATCCACAGTCCCCCACACTCTTGACCCCCAACCCCTAATCACCTGACTCCCTGACCCCCACACATCTGACCACCTGAACCCCACCCCCCCCCGACAAACCTGCCCCCCACATACACCTGAACCCCAGCCCCGCACACATCTGACTTCCAGCTCCCTGCATACCTGATCCCAGTCCCCCCATGCACCTGACACAAGTACCCCACACTCACGTAACACCCAGCCCCCGCACAACTGAACCCCAGTCCCCACACACCTAACCTCTGATCCCCAGTAGCCACACACACATGGCACCCAGCCCCCAACAAACGTGCCCCCCAGCCGCCCTCCCCCACACTCCTGAATCACAGCCCTCGCACACACCTGACAACCAGCCTACCCACACACCAGAGCAACTGACGCCCAACCCCATCACACATGTGACCCGCAGCGCCCCACACACCTGACCCAGCCCTCCACATAACTGACTCCCAGCCCCCCCCACACACCTGACCCCCAGCCCCACCACACGTCTAACCCCCTCAGCCAACCAACACACCTGTCCCTCAGCCCACCACACATCTGAACACTGACACTCAGCCCCCCGGACACCTGTCCCCAGCCCCCCCCCCCCCACCATGCACCTGAACACCAGACCCGCACACACCTGAAATCCAGCCCCGCACAAACCTGAACCCCAGCCCCCCACACATCTGACCCCCTCAGCAACCCCCAACATAGTTGATCCCAGCCTCCCACCCACCTGACTCCCAGCCCCCCCACACAGTTGACCCCCTCAGCCCCCACACACCTTACACCTTGCCCACAAAACATTTGACCTCAGCCCTCCACACACCTGACCCCCCGGCACACCTGAACCCCAGCTCCGCACACACATGAACCCCACCCCCCCCACACACACCTGACCCCCAGACCGCCACACTCCCGACCCCCAGCCCCCCACAAACCTGACCTCCAGCCGCCCAACACACCTGACCGACTGACCCCCAGTCCCTCACCTCACCTCCAGTCCCCACATACCTCACACACCTCACCTCCAGTTCCCACATACCAGACCCGCAGTCCCCCACATTCATCGCCCTCAGCCCCCAATCACCTGACTCCCTGACCCCCACACATCTGACCCCCCCCTGATCCCCATCCCCCCACAGCCCCACACAGTTGAATCGCAACCCTCCACAGCCCCCGCACATAACTGACCCGCAGCCCCCCACACACCTGACCCCCAGAACCCCACACACCTGACGCCCAGCCCCCACACACCTGACCCCCAGCCCCCACACACCTAACTCCTGGCTCCCCACGTACCTGACAGCCAGCCCCCCCCACACACACAGCTGACCCCAACCCCCACACACACCTCTCCTCCAATCCCCACATACCCGACCCACACACAATTCACCCCAGCCCCCCAATCACCTGATTTCCTGACCTCCATACATCTGACCCCCCTCACAAACCTGACCAACTGCCCCCATACGCACCTGAACCACAGCCCCGCATACACCTGACCTCCAGCCCCCTGCATATATGACCCCAGTGCCCCCATACACCTGACCCCAAGCCCCATACACACGTGACACCCAGCCCGCACACATATCAACCCCAGTCCCAACACACCTGACTTCCGATCCCCAGTAGCCACACACACGGCACCCAGCCCTTACCAAACATGACGTCAGCCCTCCACACACCTGTTCCCCACCACTCCACACCCTTGAACCCCAGTCCGGTACAAAACTGAATCCCAGCAGTCCCACACGCCTGTCCCCAGCCCCGCACATACTTGACATCCAGCCCCCAACAGCTGACACCAAGCCCCCTCATACACCTGACCCCATCCCCCACGCACACATGTGACCCAAAGCCCCCTCACACCTGAACCCCAGTCCCCACACACCTGACACCTGATCCCATGTATCCACACAAACCATGACACTCAGCCTCCCACACACATGCCCCCGAGCTACCCCCACACTCCTGCCCCCCCCCCCCGACAGATCTGATACTCAGCCCCCACATACATGAAACCCAGACCCCCACAAACATGACCCCAGTACTCCGCACCTGACTCCCAAATCCCCCAATCACCTGACCCCCTCAGCTCCCCACACACCTGACCCACAGCCCCCCTCACACCTGACCAACTTGTCACCCAGCCCCCCGGATACCTGTCCCACAGCCCCCACACACATGAACCCCAGCATCCACACACCTGAACCCCACAGTACCTACCCTACACATCTGATTCGCAGCCCTCCACAGACCTGACTCCCAGCGCCCCCCACACCTGACCCCCTCAACCCCCACACACCTGACACCCTGCCCCCAACACACCAGACCTCAGTCCTCCACACACCTGACTGCCACAGCCCCCCACACCCTTGATTTCCACCCCTCCGACACCCCTGAACTCCAGCCCCGCACACACCTGAACAACAGCCCCCAACACACCTGACCCCCTCAGTCTCCCTACATAGCTGACCCCAAGCCACCTACACACCTGACCCCCTCAGCCCCCCCACACACACACCACTCCCAGCACCTCACGCACCTGACCACCTCAGCCCGCACACACCTGACTCCCAGCACCCACACACCTGACCCTCCCAGCCCCCACACACCTGACTCCTAGCCACCCCACACACCCGACTCCCAGCCCACTCATACACCCGACACCCAGCCCATCCACACATCTGACCCTATCAGCTCCCCCACACACATGACCCCCTGCCCCAGCACAACTGACGTCAGCTCTCCACACACCTGACCACCTCATCCCCCCAAAATCACCTGACCCTCACCGCTCCACCTGAACCCCAGCCCTGCACACAACAGACCCCCAGGCCTCCCACACACCTGAACCCCACCCCGCACATAGCTGACGCCCAACGCTCCACACACCTAACCACCTCAACCCCCCACACAACTGACCCCTTGTCCCCAACACACTTGATCTCAGCCCTCCACACACCTGACCCCCCCGGCACACCTGACCCCCAGCCCCCCACAAACCTGACCTCCAGCCGCCCAAAACATCGGACCGACTGACCCCCCAGTCCCTCACATCACCTCCAGTCCCCACATACCTCACACACCTCACCTCCAGTCCCCACATACGTGACCCCCAGTCCCCCCACACACTTCACCCCAAGTCCCCCAATCACCTGACTCCGTGACCCCCACACACCTGACCGACAACCCCCCACACACCTGACCACAAGCCCCCCACACACCTGACACCCAGACCACCACACACCAGACCCCCACCCCCCAGAAAACCTGACCCCAGCGGCCAAACATGTCTGCCCCACTGACCCCCAAAATTTGACCCAAAGCCCAATCACACATCTGGCCCCCACACTCCCCACCCACCTGACCATCTGACCCACATCCCCCTCACATAACTGACCCGCAGCCCCCCACACACCTGACCCCCAGGCCCCGACACATCTGACCCCCAGCCCCCACACATACCTGACCCCCAGCCCACCCACACATCTGACCCCCTCAGCCCCCCCCACATGTGTGCCCCCCTGCCCCAACACCCGTGACGTCAGCCCTCCACACACCTGACCCCCTCAGGCCGCCACACACATGGCCCCCACCCCTCCCACACACCTGAACCACAGCACCGCACACACCTGACCCCAGCCCTCCCACACACCTGAACCCCAGCCCCGCACACAGTTGCCGCCCAAACCCACCACATACCTGACCCCCTCAGCCCCCCACACACCTGACGCCCACCCCTCCGACACACCTGAACCCCAGCCCTCCCACGCACCTGACCACAAGACCCCCACACACGTGACCCCCACACACGTGACCCCCAGCCACCCACACACACGTTACCCCTGCCCCCACACACCTGAACTCCAGTCCCCACACACCTGACCTCTGAACCCCAGTAACCACACACACATGACATACAGCCCCCCACAAACGTGTCCCAGAGCCGCACCCCCACACGCCTGTACCACACCCCCCAGACATCTTTCCTTTAGCCCCACCACACACCTGAACTGCAGAAAAGCACGCACCTGAAACCCAGCCCCCAACACACCTGACCCCTTCAGCCCCCCACACACCTGACTCCCACCCGTCCGAAACACCTGAACTCCAGCCCCGCACACGTCTGAACACGAGCTCCATGCACACCTGACCCCCTCAGCCCCACCTCATGGCTGACCCCAAGCCCCCCACACACCTGCCACCCTCAGCCCCCCACACACCTGACTCCCAGCCCGCCACACACCTGACCCCTCCCGCCCCCACACACCTGACACCCAGCCCGCCACACACCTGACCCCTCCCGCCCCCACACACCCGACACCCAGCCAACCGACACAACTGACACCCACCCCTCCGAAACACCTGAACTCCAGCCCCGCACACATCTGAACACGAGCCCCATGCACACCTGTGCTCCTCAGCCCCCCACCCCTCATGGCTGACCACAAGCCCCCCACACACCTTCCCCCCTCAGTCCCCCACACACCTGAATCCCAGTCCCCACACACCTGACCCCTCCAGTCCCACACACCTGAATTCCAGCCCGCCAAACACCTGACCCCTCCTGCCCCCACACACCCGACACCCAGCTAACCCACAAAACTGACACCGAGCCAACCCAAACATCTGACCCCATCAGCTCCCCACACACCTGCCCCCAACACACCTGACGTCAGCCCTCCACACACCTGACCCCCTCAGCCACCCAGACACCTGACCCATACACCTCCGACACACCTGAACCCTAGCCCCGCACACACCTGACACCTAGGCCTCCCAAACCTCAAACCCAGCCCCGCACACAGCTGACGCCCAATCCCCAACACATCTGACCCCCTGATCCCCCCACTCAACTGACTCGCTACCCCCAACACACCTGTCATCAGCCGTCCACACACCTGACCCCTTCAGCCCCTCACACACCTGACGCCCACCCCTCCGGCACGCCTGAACCCCAGCCCCGCACACACCTGAACCCCAGCCCTCCAACACACCTGAACACCAGACCCCCACACACGTGACCCTAACCCTAACCCTAATGCACACCTGATCCCCAGACCACCACACACCTAACCCTTCAGCCCCCCACAAACCTGGCCCCCAGCGGCCCAACACATCTGACCCACAGACGCCCCACAATTTGACCCAAAGCCCCATCACACACCTGACCCCAACACTCTGCACGCACCTGTCCCTCTGACCAACAGTTCCCGCACATAATTGGCCCGCAGCCCCCCCCCCCCACAAACACCTGACCCCCAGACCCACACACATCTGAACCCCAGCTCCCCACACACCTGATTCCTGACCCCCACGCACCTGACAGCCAGCCCCTCCACACACACCTGTCTCCAACCCACACACAAACCTCACCACCAGACCGCTCATACCTGACCCCCACACATCTGACCCCCTGACCCCCACCCACCCTCACAAACCTGACACCCTGCCCCCCACACACCTGACCGACAACTCCTCATACCTGACAAACATGCCACCCACCCCCCACCCGGACATCTGTCAGACGCCGCACCACACCTAACCCCAGCCCCGCACATACCTGAACCCCAGACCCCCACACATCTGACCCCCACAGCACCTACCCCACACACCTGAATCGCAGCCCTCTACACACCTGACTCCAGCGCCCCACAAACCTGAATCCTTCAGCCCCCACACACCTGACACCCTGCTTCCTACACACCAGACCTCAGCCCTCCACACAACTGACCGCCTCAGCCCCCCCACACAATTGACACTCAGCCCCTCACACATCTGACCCCATCAGCTCCCCACACACCTGCCCCCAACACACCTGACGTCAGCCCTCCACACACCTGACACTCTCAGCCCCCCACACACTTGACCCTCACCCCTCCGACATACATGGACACCAGCCCCGCAGACACCTGACCCCCAGGCCTCCCACACACATGAACCCCAGCCCCATACGCAGCTGACGCCCAACTCCACACACAACTTACCCCCTCAGACCCCATAAATCTGTCCCCCCTGCCCCCAACACACCTGGCGTCAGACCTCCGCACACCTGACCCCCTGCTCCCCACAAACCTGTTCCCGAGCCGCCCAACATATCTGACCCCCTGACCCCCCCCAAAATTTGATCCAAAGCCCCATCACACACCTGACCCCCACACCCCCACGCACCTGAACCACTGACCCACAGCCCCCGCACATAACTGATCCGCAGGCACCCCACACACCTGAACCACAGACCCCCACACACCTGACCCCCAGACCCCCACACACATGAGTCCTGGCCCCCCACGCACCTGACAGCCAGCCCCCCCCACACACACACACCCGACCCCAACCCCCACACGCACCTCACCTCCAGTCCCCACATACCTGACCCCCAGACCCCACACACACTTGACCCCAGCCCCTCAGTCACCTGACTCCCTGACCCCCACACATCTGACCCCCTGATCCCCATCGCCCCCCACTAACCGAATCCCCTGTCCCCCACATACACCTGACCCCAGTCCCGCACACACCTGACAAACATCCCACCCGCACACCGGAGCAACTGACGCCCAACCCAATCATACGCCTGATCCCCAGCCCTCCACACACACGACTCCCAGCCCTCCCCACAAACCTGACCCACTCACCTCGCCCCACACACCTGACCCCAGCCCCCCACACACCTGAAAACTTTGTCATCCAGACCCAGGGACACCTGTCCCCTGACCACCCCCTCCACCCACACCTGAACACCAGCCTCGCGTACACCTGAACTCCAGCCCCCACACACCTGACCCCCTCTGCACCCCCCACATAGCTGACCCCCACCCCCCACACACCTGACTCGCAGCCCCCCACACACCTGATCGCCTTACCCCCCCCCCACTTCTGACTCCCACCACTCCGGGACACCTGAACTCCAGCCCCGCAAACACCTAAGCCCCAACACCCCACTCACCAGACCCCCTCAGAGCCCCCACATAGCTGACCCCCAGCCCCCCACAAACCCGATACCCAGCCCCCCACACACCTGACACGCTCAGCCCCCCTCACACCTAACTCCCAGCCCCCCATACACCTGACCCCTTCAGCACCCCACACAACTGACGTCCAGACCCCCCCACACATCTGATTCCCAGACCACCACACACCCGACTCCCAGCCCCCCACACACCTGACCCCTTCAGCCCTCCGCTCAACTGACCTCCAACCTCCGGTACACCTGAACCCCAGCTCTCTCACACACCTGGCCTTCTCAGCCCATCCCCACATAGCTGACCCACAGCACCGCCCACATCTGACGCCCTGCCCCCACACGCCTGACCCACTGACCCCACACACATGATCCCAGCCCCCCACTTACATGACTCCCCTGGTCCCCAGACCCCCCGCACACACCTGACCTCCATCCCCATGGCTACTGACCCCAAGCCCCCACACACCTGACACCCAGCCCCCCCCCCCCATACACCTGACCCCAGCCCTCTCACACATGAACCCCAGCCGGGCACACACCTGAACGCCAGCCCCTCACACACCTGAACCCCCGCCCCGCACACACCTGAAACCCAGCCCCGCACACAGCTGAACCCCAGCCCCGCACACAGCTGACGCCCAGCCCCCCCCCCCCACACGCCTGACGCCTTGAATCCCCACACACGACCACCAGTCCCCCCACACACCTGAACCCCTGATTCCCAGACCCCCACACACCTTATCTCCAGTCCTCCATGTACCTGACCCCCCAGCCCCCCACAAACCTGACCCCTAGCCCCCCATACACACCTGACCCAGCCCCGTACACACCTGACTTCCACCCCCACACACCGGACACCGAGCCCTCCCACTCCTGACACCGAGCCCCCCATACACCTGACCTCAACCCCCCACACACACGTGTCCCCGAGCCCCCGCACCTGAACCACACTCCCCACATACCTGACCCCTGATACCCCACTAGCCACACACACATGACACCCAGCCCACCAGAGACGTGCACCCCAGCCACCGCCCCCCCCCACACTCCTGAACCTCAGCCACCCCCGCATACCTGACTTCCATCCCCACACACCTGACCCCCTAAACACACCACACACCTGACACCCAGCGTAACACACACACCTGACCACCCAGCCCACCGTACACCTGTCCCCAGCCACCCCCACACACACTTGAACACCAGCACCGCACACACCTGAACTCCAGCCCCGCACACACCTGAACCCCAGCCATCCACACACCTGAACCACTCAGCCCCCCACCAACATAGCTTCCCCCCAGCCCCCCACAAACCTGACACCCAGCCCCCCCCATACACCTGATCGAAGCCCCCCACTCACGTGAACCCCAGGCCCCACACACCTCTGATCCCCAGTAGCCACACACACATGACACCCAGCCCCCCACATACGTGCCCCAACCACCCCACTTCTGAATCACAGCCCCCCACACACACCTGACAACCAGACCCCACACACAGGAGAAACTGATGCCCAACCCCCTGATCCCCAGACCCCCACATAGCTGACCCCCAGCCCCACGGCATACCTGACCCCCAGCCCCACAACACACCTGACACCCAGCTCCCCTGCACACCTGACTCTCTGACACGCTGCCAACAAAAAAATACAGACCCGAGACCCCACACACCTGATCCCCAGAACCCCCCCCCCCACATCTGTGACTCACACCCCCCCCCACACACATACCGGACCCCAAGACACACCCACACTCCTGTCTCCCCGCTCCCCCACACACCTGACCCACAGCCCCTCACGCACCTGAAACCTAGCTCACCACACACCTGACCCCCTTATCTCAACCCCACCACACACTTGACCACCTGGTCACCAAGCCACCAGCACCTGTACCCAGCCCCGTCACACGCCTGATCCCCACCCCTCCGACACTCCTGAACCCCAGCCCCGCACACACCTGACCCCCATCCCTCCGACATGCCTGAACCCCAGCCCCGCACACAGCTGATGCCCCCCACACACCTGACCCCCTTACTCGCCACACACATGATCCCAGCCCACCACACACATAACTCCCTGTCCTCCCACACCCCTGCCGACCTGATCCCCAGCCCCACACACACCTGACCCTTTGATCACCAGACCCCTACAAACCTGACCCCCTGATCACCAGTCCCCCAGAAACCTGACCCCCACCCCCATAACACACCTGACCTCCCACCCCACACCACACTAGTCACCCACCCCACCATACACCTGCCCCCTAACCCGCAGCATCACCATACACCTGACATCCAGCCCCCAAACACAACTGACCTACTGACCCCCAACCCACCCGCACAACTGACCACCTGGCCCCCGCACACACCTGACCCACAGCCCCCCCGCACAACTGACCCCCTGACCTCCGCACACACCTGACCCCCAGCCTCCCCGCACAACTGACCCCCTGACCCCCGCACACACCTGGCCCCCAGCCCCCCACGTACGTGACCCCAGCCCCCACATACACTTGACCCCCCAATACCCCACACAGCTGATCCGCAGCGCCCCCCTACACACCTGACCACATGACCCTAGCACACACCTGACCCCCCAGCCCCCAACATACGTGACCCACAACACCCCCCACATAACGGAATCCCAGCCCCCACGCTATCCTGACGCCCAACCCCACACACAGCTGACCTACAGCTCCCCAGAGAGCTGACGCCCACACCCCCACACGCCTGACACCCTGATTCCCCATACACATGATCCCAGAGTCCCACAAACATGACCCCCTGATCCCCCAGATCCAACAAACACCCGAACCCCAGCCCTGCACACACCTGACCTCCAGCCCCCTGCCTACTGATCGCTAGCCCCCACACACCTGACACACAGCCCCCCGTATACCTGACCCCAGCCCCCCACACACCTGAACCTGACCGCTGCCCACACAAAAATACAGACCCGAGACCCCACACACCGGATCCCCAGAACCCCCCCTCCACGTCTGTGACCCACACACCTGACCGCCTTGTTACCCAGCCCCTCGGACACCTGTCCCCAGCCCTCCCATACACCAGAACACCAGCCCCCCACACACCAGAACCCCAGCCCCGCACACACCTGAACTCCAGCGCCGCACACACCTGATCCCCAGCCCTCCCACATATCTGAACCCCAGCCCCGTATTAGCTGACGCCCAGCCCCAGAACCCTGACCCCCTGAATCCCCACACACATGACCCCAGCCACCCACACACATGACCCCCAGTCCCACCACACGCCTGACCCCTTGATTCCCAGACCACACCTCCTGTCCCCCAAATACCTGACTCCCGACATAGGTGACCACCAGCCTCCCACACAAATTATCCCCAGCCCCCCCCCGACATTGTAATCTACATTAATGACCTGGATGTCAACGTACAGGGCATGATCAGCAAGTTTGCAGATGACACAAAGTTAGGGGGGGGGGTGGTGAATAGCGAGGAAGGGATCTGCAAGCTGCAGGAAGATATAGATGAGATGGTCAGATGGGCGGAGCCGTGGCAGATGGAATTTAATCTTGAAAAGTGCGAGGTGATGCACTTTGGCAGGAATAACTTGGAGAGGGAGTACACCATGAATGGAAGGATCCTAGGGAAGACAGGGGTACAGAGCGACCTGGTAGTACAGGTACACAAGTCCTTGACGGCAGCAGGACAGGTGGACAGGGTGGTCAAAAAGGCATATTGGTTACTGGTCTTCATTAGCCGGGGCATCGAATATAAAAGTAGGGGGGTAATGATGGAATTGTACAGAACACTGGTGAAGCCGCAGCTGGAGTATTGTGTACAGTTCTGGTCACCAAATTATAGAAAGGATGTGATAGCATTGGAGAGGGTGCAGAGGACATTCACCAGGATGCTGCCAGGGATGAAGGGCCTCGGCTATGAGGAGAGACTGAGCAGACTGGGGTTGTTTTCCCTGGAGCAGAGAAGGCTGAGAGGGGACATGATCGAGGTGTACAAGATCATGAGGGGCATAGATAAGGTAGATGGCGGGGAACTTCTTCCACTGGTGGAAGGTTGAACATTCAGGGCTACGGTCCAAATGCGGGAAAATCGGATTAAAATCCCATTAGAATGTGGTTGGTAACGGGCGGCACGGACACGATGGGCCGAAGGGCCTCTTTCTGTGCTGTAGGACTCTATGACTCTATGACTCCATAGCTGACTGCAAGCCCCCCACACACCTGACCCCATCAGCACCCCCACACACCTGACTCCCAGCCCACCCCCCACACACCTGACCCCCTCAGACTTCACACACCTGACCCCCAGCCACCCCACATACCCGATCCAGAGCCCCCACTCAACTGAACAGTCAACAGAGCTTTATTTGTCATTCGGTACCAAGGTACCGAACGAAACTACATAGCAGTCACACACACATAAAAAGAACACAAGACACATGACCCCAACACAAACGTCCATCACAGTGACTCCAAACACCCCCTCACTGTGATGGAGGCAACAAAACTTCCACTCTCTTCCCCACGCCCACGGACAGACAGCTCGTCCCCGACCGACCCGCACAGTCCCCGCAAGGGGATGGAAGTCCCCGCGGCCGAGTCGCACCGGGCGCTGAAACGTCTCGCGGCCGAGCCGGGCGATGGAAGGCCCCGCGGCCGAGCCGTGCGCAGCTAAGTCCCGCGGCCGAGCCGCGCCGGGCGATGTTAGGTCCCGCGGCCGAGCCGCACCGGGCGATGGAAGGCCCCGCGGCCAAGCCGCACCGGGCGATGTTAAGTCCATCGGCCGAGCCGCACCAGCGATGAAAAGTCCCGCAGCCGAGCCGCACCGGGCGATGTTAGGCCCCGCTGCCGAGCCGCACCGGGCACTGTTAAGTCCAGCGGCCGGGCCGCACCGGGCGATGTTAGGTCCCGCGGCCGAGCCGCACCGGGCGATGGAAGACTCCGCGGCTGAGCCGCACCCCGCGCCGTGAGGAAGACACCTAAAAGAGAAAGGTGTGGGGAGCTGCGAGACAGGTGTGTGAGGAGCTGAGGGGTCAGGTGTGTAGGGGCTGGGTGTCATGTGTGTGTGTCTACTGGGGATCGGGGTCAGGAACCCCACATCTCACACACCTGACCCCGATCCCCAGTAGACACACACACATGACACCCAGCCCCCACACATGTGCGCCCCACCCCCACGCCCAACACTCCTGAACCACATCCCGATCGCGCACATCTGTCTCCCAGCCCCTACACACCTGATCCCTCAGCTCCTCACACACCTGACTCGCAGCTCCCCACACAAATGACCACCTTGTCACCCAGCCCCACGGACACATGTCCCCAGCCCCCCCATGCACATGAGCCCCAGGCCCGCACACACTTGAACCCCAGCCCTCCACACACCTGACCACCTCAGCCCCCGACACACACCTGACTTCCAGCCCACCACACACCTGATCCCTTACCCCCAACGCACCTGAGCTCCCCTGCCCCTCCCCACACATCTGAATTCCAGGCCTCCACGCACGTGGTTCCCTCAGACCCCCACACGCATAGCGGACCCCCAGCCCCCTCCCACCCACGTTCAACAGCCTCCCCACACACCTGACCACTTCAGCCCCCCACATACCTGACTCCCAGCTCCCAACACACCTGACCTCAGCCCTCCACACACCTGACCCACTCAGCTCCCCACACCCCTGATCCCCACCCTCCGCCACACCTGATCCCCAGCCCCGCACACACCTGACCGCCAGCCCTCCCAAATAACTGAACCCCAGCCCCGCAAGCAGCTGATCCCCTGACTCCCCACACACCTGACCCTGAGCCCCACCACACACATAAATCCGAGCCCCTCAAAAACCGGAACACAATCCTCCCACCTACATGACCCCGAGCTCCCAATACACACCTGACCCCCAGACCCCCACACACCTGACCCACGTACCCCCACACACCTAACCCCAGGCCCTCTCAAACATGACCCCCAGCCGCCCAACACATCTGACCCACTGACCCGCCCAATATTTGACCCGAAGCCCCATCACACACCTGGCCCCCATACCCCCCACACACCTGTCCAACTGACACATAGCCCCCCCAAACACCTGACCCCCATTCCCCCACAAACCTGACCCACAACCGCCCAACACATCTGACCCACTAACACCCCAACATTTGACCCAAAGCCCCATCTCATACCTGACCCCACCACCCCAAACACCTGACATGGATAGAAAATTGGTTGACAGACAGAAAGCAAAGAGTGGGGATAAATGGGTCCCTTTCAGAATGGCAGGCAGAAACTAGTGGGGTACCGCAAGGCTCGGTGCTGGGACCGCAGTTATTTACAATATACATTAATGACTTGGATGAAGGGATAAAAAGTACCATTAGCAAATTTGCAGATGATACAAAGCTGGATGGTAGTGTGAACTGTGGGGAAGATGCTATGAGGTTGCAGGGTGACTTGGACAGGTTGTGTGAGTGGGCGGATGCATGGCAGATGCAGTTTAATGTGGATAAGTGTGAGGTTATCCACTTTGGTGGTAAGAATAGGAAGGCAGAGTATTATCTGAATGGTGTCAAGTTAGGAAAAGGGGACGTACAACGAGATCTGGGTGTCCTAGTGCATTAGTCACTGAAAAGAAGCATGCAGGTACAGCAGGCAGTGAAGAACGCCGTTCGAATGTTGGCCTTCATAACAAGAGGAGTTGAGTATAGGAGCAAAGAGGTCATTCTGCTGTTGTACAGGGCCCTAATGAGACCGCACCTGGAGTACTGTGTGCAGTTTTGGTCTCCGAATTTGAGGAAGGATATTCTTGCTATTGAGGGCGTGCAGCGGAGGTTTACTAGGTTAATTCCAGGAATGGCGGGACTGTCATATGTTGAAAGACTGGAGCGACTAGGCTTGTATACACTGGAATTTAGAAGGATGAGAGGAGATCTTATCGAAACGTATAATATTATTAAAGGGTTGGACACGTTAGAGGCAGGAAAAATGTTCCCAATGTTGGGGGAGTCCAGAACAAGGGGCCACAGTTTAAGAATAAGGGGTAGTCCATTTAGAACTGAGATGAGGAAACACTTTTTCAGTCAGAGAGTTGTGAATCTGTGGAATTCTCTGCCTCAAAATGCACTGGAGGCCAATTCTCTGAATGCATTCAAGAGAGTTAGATAGAGCTCTTAAGGATAGCGGAATCAGGGGGTATGGGGAGAAGGCAGATGATTGAGAATGATCAGCCATGATCACATTGAATGGGGGTGCTGGCTCGAAGGGCCGAACGGCCTCCTCCTGCACCTATTGCCTATTGTCTATTGTCTATTGACCCACTGACGCACAGCCCCCTCACACACCTGAACCCCACCTCCCCACATACTGACTCCTGACCCCTCACGCACCA
The DNA here is from genome assembly GCF_053455715.1 of Rhinoraja longicauda. NCBI lineage: Eukaryota > Metazoa > Chordata > Chondrichthyes > Rajiformes > Arhynchobatidae > Rhinoraja > Rhinoraja longicauda. The sequence continues at coordinate 96,031 of NW_027601311.1, forward strand.
GAAAGCCAACCCCCCAAAACACACCTGACACCAACGCCCACACACACCTCACCTCCAGTCCCCCACACACCTGAACCCCAGCCCCGCACACAACTGACGCCCAGCCCCCCACACACCTGACGCCCAGAATCCCCAAACACATGACCCCAGCCCCTCACACACATGACCCCCAGTCCCCCTACACACCTGACCCGCTGATTCCCAGACCCTCACACATCTCACCCCAGAGCCCCACATACCTGACCCCCAGTCCCCCACACACACCTGAACCCACCCCCGCACACACCTGACCAGCGCCGCACACACCTGATCCCATCAGCCCCCACCCGCATTGCTGACCCCAGCCCCCCCCCCCACACTTGAACCCCAGCCCCGCAAACACCTGATCTCCAGTCCGCACACATCTGACACCCTTACCCTTCCAACGCACCTGGCTCCTAGCTCCCCACACACCTCACCACTCAGCCCCCCACACACCTGACCCAATCCCCCCAACATACCTGACGGCAGCCCTCCACACGCCTGAAACCCTCAGCCCCCCAAACACCTGAGCCCCACCCCTCCGACTCACCTGAACTACAGTCCCGCACACACCTGAACCCTTGCCCGGACACACCTGGCACCAGCCCTCCCACACACCTGAACCCCAGTCCCAGACCCCCTGACGCCCACACGCATGACCTGGATCCCCACAAACATAACCCCAGGCCCCACACACACATGACACCCAATGCCCCCACACACCCGACCACCTGCTTCCGAGACCCCCATACACCTCACCTCCAGTCCCCCTAATACGTGGGACCCAGCCCCTCGACATACCTGACCCTCAGCCCCCACACACACCAGAACCCAGCGCGTAACACACATGACCTCCTCCCCATGCAGCTGACCCCAGACTCCCCCCCCACACACGTGACCCCTCAGACCCCCACCCGCATAGCGGACACCCGCCCCCACACACACACGATTCCCAGCCTCCCCGCACCCCTGACCACTTCAGCCCCCAACAAACCTGATCCCCAGCCCCCAACACACCTGACCTCAGCCCTCCACACACCTGACACACAGCCCGCACACAGCTGACCCCCTCAGCCCCCCACACACCTGACCCCCAGCCCGCGACATACCTGACCGCCTTGTCCCCCAGCCCCTCGGACACCTGTCCCCAGCCCTCCCATACACCAGAACACCAGCCCTACACACACCTGAACCCCAGCCCCCACACACATGAACCCCAGCCCCCCACAAACCTGACCCCCATTGCTGACCCCCATCCTTCCCAACACACCTAACACACAGCCCCCACACAGCTGAATCCCTCATCCCATCACATAGCTGACCTCCAGCCCCACACACAGCTGACGCCCAAACCCCCACACGCCTAACCCCCTGATTCCCCACACACATGATTCCAGCCCCCCACAAACATAATTCCCTGATCCCCAGACCCTCACACACACCTTAACCCAGCCCCGCACACAGCTGACCTACAGCCCCCTGCCTACCAGACCCACAGCCCCTATACACCTGACACCCATCCCCCCATACACCTGAAACCAGCCCCCACACACATGAAACCCAAACCCCACACACACCTGAACCCCAGCCCCGCACACAACTGAACCCCAGCCCGCCCACACACCTGAACCCTGCCCCCACACACCTGAACCCCAACCCCACACACACCTGAACATCAGCACCGCACGCACCTGAAACCCAGCCCCGCACACACCTGAACCCCATCCCCCCACACTCCTGACGTGCAGCCCGCCCACACACCTGAACATCAGCCCCGCAGACAGCTGACATCCAGCTCCCCACAAGCCTGACCCCTTGAATCCTCACAGACATGACCCCAGTCCACACACTCCTGACACCCAGCCCCCCATACACCTGGCCCCAGCCACCCCCCACCCACACGTTACACCCAGCCCCCCAGGCACCTGGACACAACTCCCCACATACCTGACCCTGATACCCAGTAGCCACACACACATTACACGCAGCCCCCCATAAACGTGCGAACCAGCGACACTCCTGAACCCCCCCCACACACCGTACTCCCACCCCCCACACTCGTGAAACACATCTCCCCCCCGCACACCTGACTCTCAGCCCCTACACGCCTGAATCCCAGCCCCACACACACCTGACCACCTTGTCACAGAGCCCCCGGACACCTGTGCAGTGTACCCATACACACCTGAAACCCAACCCCGCACACACCTGAACTCCATCCCTCCACACACCTGACCCCACTAGCACAACCCACACACCTAAGCCCACCCCCACAAACCTGATCCCCTCAGACACCACACACCTGACACCCTGCCCCCAACACACCTGAACCCCACCCCTCCGACTCAACTGACCGACAGCCCCGCACACACCTGAACCCTAGCTCCGCACACACCTAACCCCAGCCCTCCCACACACTTGAACTCCAGCCCTGCACATTCCTGAACCCCTGCCTCCCCACACATCTGACCACTTCAGCCCCCACACACACCTGAATCCAAGCCCCCCCACACAGTTGACCCCCTCAGCCCCCACACACCTGACCCCTTGCCACAAACACACCTGACCTCAGCTCTCCACACACCTGACCACCTGAGCTTTCCACACCACTGACCTCCACCCCTCCGATACACCTGAACCCAACCCCGCACAAAGCTGAACACCTGACTCCCCACACACCTGGCCCTGAGCACCTCCCACACAACTGAACCCCAACCCCCCCACAAACCGGACCACCAGCGTCCCCCACACATGACATCCTGCCCCCAACACACTTGACCACATCCCTCCACACACCTGACCCCTCCGACACACCTGAACCCCAGCTCTGCGCTCACATTACACCCAGCTCCCAACACATACCTGACCCCCAGTCTCCCATAAACCTGATTCCCAGCCCCTCATAAAACTGATGCCCAGCCCCCCCACACCTGACCCCCAGCCCCTCACAAACCTGACCCCCAGCCGCCCCGCACACTTGACCCCCAAACCCCCACACTCCTGACCCTCAGCCCCTCACATACTCGACCCCTAGCCGCCCAAAACATCTGACCCATTGAGCCTTCCCCCAACATTTGACCCAAAGCCCAATTACACACCTGCCCCCAACACCCCCCACACACCTGACCTACTGACCCACAGCCCCCGCACATAACTGACCCACAGCCCCCCCACACACCTGACTCCTGGCCCCCAACGCACCTAACAGCCAGCCACCGCAGACACAGCTGACACCAATCCCCACACACTCCTCACCTCCAGTCCCCCACAGACTTGACCCGCATTCCCCCCACACACCTGACACACTGACCCAAAGCCCCCGCACATAACTGACCCCCAGCCCCCCCACACACCTGACTCCTGGTCCCCCACGCACCTGACAGCAAGCACCCCCTCACACACACCTGACACCTGCCGCCCACACATCTGACCATCTGACCCACAGCCTACGCACACACCTGATCGCAGCCCCATACATCTGACCCACAGACCCCTACACACCAGACCCCCATTCCCCACAAACATGACCCACAACCGCCCAACACATCTGACCCACTAACACCCACAACATTTGACCCAAAGCCCCATCTCATACCTGACCCCACCCCCCCCCCCAAACACCTGACCCACTGACCCACAGCCCCCTCACACACCTGAACCTCACCTCCGGATACACAGCTGACTCCTGACCCCCCACGCACCAGAAATCCAGCCTCCCAACACACACCTGACCCCAACCCTCCCACACACCTTACCTCCAGTCCCCCACACGCCTGAACCCCAGCCCCGCACACAGCTGACGCCCAGCCCCCAAACACCTGACCCCCTGAATCCCCACACAAGACCCCAGCCCCCCACACACATGACCCCAGTCCCACCACACACCTGACCCCCTGATTCCCGGAATCCCACACATCTCACCTCCAGAGCCCCACATACCTGACCCCCAGCCCCCCCCACACACCTGAATCCATCCCCGCACACTCCTGACCAGTGACGCACACACCTGACCCCCTCAGCCCGGACACGCATTGCTGACCCAAGCCCCCCACACACTTGAAACCCAGCCCCCCACACACTTGAACCCCAGCCCCGCACACACTTGATCTCCAGCCCGCACACACCTGAACCCCTCACCCCCCGAACGCAGCTGAATCCCAGCCCCCCCACACACCTGATCCCTAGCCCCGCATACACCTGACCCCAGCCCTCCCACACACCTGAACCCCAGTCCCAGACCCCCAGACGCCCACACGCCTGACCAGAATCCCCACACACATGAACCCAGACCCCCACACACATGACAACCAGTCCCCCCCAACACCTGACCCCCTGATTCCGAGACCCCCATACACATCACCTCCAGTCCCCCACATACCTGACCCTCAGCCCCCACACACAGCATAACCAGCGCGGAACACACCTGACCTCCTCCCCATGCACCCGACCCAAGACCACCCCACACACGTGACCCCCTGCCCCCCCCACACACCTGATCCCCACTCCCCACACATCTGACACCCGATTCCCCCCCACACACACACTCCTGAACCACAGCCCCGCCGCACAACTGACCCCCCAGCCCCCAGACACCTGACCTCCTCGGCCCCCCACACACCTGAACCCCAGCCCCCCCACACCTGACCAGCTTGTCACCCAACCCCCCGGACACCTGACCCCAGCCGCCCCACACACCCGAACCCCAGTCCCCCACCCAGCTGAACACCTGCCCTGCACAAACCTGACTCCCAGCCCCCCTACACACCTGACTGCCTCAGCCCCACACACACCTGCCCCCTGCCTCAATACAGCTGACCACAGCCCTCCATGCACCTGACCCCCTCAGCTTTCCACACCACTTACCCCCACCCCTCCGATACACCTCAACGCCAGCCTTGCCCATACCTGACCCAAAGCCCTCCCAAACAACTGAACCACAGCCCCGCACAAAGCTGACGCCCTGACTCCCCACAAACCTGACCCTGAGCCCCTCCCACACACGTGAACCCCAGGCCCCCACAAACCGAACACCCAGCCTCCCACACACATGACACCCAGCTCGCAACACACACCTGACCCCCAGACTTCCACACACCTGACCCCAGCCCCTCACAAAACTGACCCGCAGCCCCCCACACAACTGACCCCCAGACCCTGACACACATGACCCCCAGCCCCTCAAAAACCTGACCCCCAGCGACCCCCACACACCTGATCCCCAAACCCCACACTTGTGACCCCCAGCCCCTCACATACCTGACCCCCAGCCTCCCAAAACATCTGTGTGGGGGCTCGGGGTCAGCACAGCTGTCCCCCAGCCTCTCACAAAACTGACCCACAGCCCCCCACTCACCTGAACCCCAGACCCCTACTAACATGAGCCGCAGCCCCTTACAAACCTAACCCACACCTGCCCATCACACCTGACCCTCTGACCCACAGCCCCGCACATAACTGACCCCCAGTCCCCCCACACACCTGACTCCTGCCCCCCCACACACCTGACAGTCAGCCCCCCCATACGCACCTGACACCAACCCCACACACACCTCACCTCCAATCCCCCACACACTTGACCCCCATTCCCCCCACACACCTGACCCCCATCCCCCCTCTCACCTGACCCATTGACCCCCACACACATCCGAACCCCAGCCCGCACACGCCAGTGCAACTGACGCCCAACCCCCTCACACACCTGACCTCCAGCGCCGCTAACACCTGACTCCCTGCCCCCAACAAACACCTGACCCCCTCAGCCCCCTGCACACCTGAACCCCAGCCCCCCACCCAGCTGAACTCCAGCCCCACACACATCTCAACCCCACCCGCCCCACACACATGAATCCCAGCCCTCCACACATCCGACCCCCTCAGCCTCCACATAGCTGGCCCCAGCCCCCACACGCCTGACCCCCTCAGCGCTCCCCAGATAGCTGGCCCCCAGCCACCCACAAAACTGATCCCCAGCCCCCACACACCTGAACCACTCAGCCGCACCCCACACACCTGAATCCCAGCCCCGCACGCGTGACCCCCACAGCACCCCACGCACACCTGACTCCCAGCCCCCCAGACACCTGACCACCTCCGCAGCCCTCACACACCTGACTCCCAGCCCCCCACACACCAGACACCCAGCCGCACCACACACCTGACCCCCTCAGCCCTCCACAAACCTGACACCCATCCCTCAGATACACCTGAACCCCAGCCCTCCCACACACCTGACCCCCTCAGCCCTCCTCCCATATAGCTGAACCACAACCCCGCACACAGCTGACACCCAGTCCCCACGCACCTGAACCTCACTCCCCACACACCTCACCACTGATCACAAGTAGCCACACACACATGACACCCAGCCCCCCACACACGTGCACCCCAGCCCCGCCCCCACACTACTGAATCACAGCCACCCCCCGCATACTTGACTCCCAGCCCCACACACCTGACCCCTTGATCCCACCACATACCTGACACCCAACACCGCACACACCTAACCACCTTCACCCAACCCAACTGACACCTGTCACCACCCCCCCCAACATACCTGAACACCAGCACCGCACACATCTGAACTCCAGCGCCGCATAAACCTGACACTCAGCCCCAACACACCTGACCCCAGCTCCCCACACACGTGACGCCCAGCCCCCACACACATGAACCCTAGTCCCCACACACCTGATCTCCAGTAGACACACACCCATGATACCCAGCCCCCCAAATACGTGCACAGCAGCCCCCCCCCCCCACACTTCTGAACAACAGCCACCTCCTCCACACACACACCTGACAACCAGACCCAGACACCGGAGTTACCGATTACCAACCCCCACACACACCTGACCCCATCAGCCCCCCCACACACCTGAACACCTTGTCGCCCAAACCCGCGGACACATGTCCTCCAGCCACCCACACACCTGAACACCAACCCCCCACACAGCTGATTTCCAGCCCCGCACACACTTGATCCCCAACCCCCCCAAACACATCTGACCCCCTCAGCATCCCCCCAGACACCTGACCCACAGCCCCCACACAGCTGACTCCTGGCCCCCACGCACCTGACAGCCAGATCACCCCACACACACCTGACCCCAAACCCCCCCCACACCTCACCTCAAGTCCCCTTCATACCTGACCCCCAGTCCCCCATACACTTGACCCACAGCCCACCACTCAACTGACCCTGACCCCCACACATCTGACCCCCTGGCCGCCAGCCCCCCACAAACCTGACCCCAGTCTCTCACACACACCTGACCCCAAGTCCCCACACACCTGGTCCCTGATCCCCAGTAGCAACACACACATGACACCCAGCCCCCCACATACGTGCCCCCCTAGCCGGCCCCCACACCATTTGAACCACAGCCCCCCCTCGCACACCTGACAACCATCCCCCCACACATCTGACACCCAGCACGCCACACACATACCCCCAGCCCCCACAAATACCAGAACACCTTGTCACCCAGCTGTCCATCAGCCCCCCCCACACACCAACACCAGCCCGCACACACCCGACCCCCTCAGAACCCCCCGATTAGCTGACCCCAGCCCCCCACACATCTGATCCCCAGCCCTCCACACACACCCGAACCCCAGCCACAGAGCAACTGACGCCCAACCCCCCCCCCCCACACAAGTGACAACTTCAGCCCCCCACACACCTGACCCCCACGGCACCCACACTCCTGAGCAACTTGTTACCCAGCCCCCTGGACACCTTTTCCACAGCCCCCAACACACTTGAACACCAGCCATGCACACACATGAACACCAGCTCCGCACACACCTGAACGCGAGCCGCCCACACAGCTGACCCCATCAGCAGCCCCCAACATAGCTGACCCGCAGCCTACCACACACCTGATTCCCAGCCCCCCCCCACATACCTGACCCCCTCGCCCACCAAACACCTGACACCCTGCCCCCAACACACCTGATTTCAGCCCTCCACACACCTGACCGCCGCAGCCCCCCACCACCACAGCCCCCACACAACCCCTCCGACACACCTGAACTCAAGCCCCGCACACAACTGAACCCCAGCCCCCCATACACCTGACTTCCACCCCCCACACACCTGACCCCCAGCCCCCCCACACCTGACCCCCAGCCCCCCCACACCTGACCCCCAGCCCCCCACAAACCTGACACCCAGCCCCCCATACACCTGACCTCAACCCCCCACACCTGACACCCAGCCCACCACAAACCTGACCCACTGCCTCCACACACACCTGAACCCTGCCCCGCACACACATGACTTCCACCCACACACAAGCCTGACACCCCCCACACCTGACACCCAGCCCCCCATACACCTGTCCTCAACCCCCCACACACCCATGTGACCCCCAGCCCCCACAAACCTGAACACCACTCCCCACACACCTGAACCCTGATCCCCCGTAGCCACACACACATGACACCCAGCCCCCACACACTTGCGCCCAAGCCACACCCACACTCCTGAACCACAGCCACACCCCGAACACCTGACTCCCAGCCCCACACAGCTGACCACCTCAGCCCACCACACACCTGACACCAAGCCCCACACATACCTGACCAATTTGTCACCCAGCCCACCGGACAACTGTCCCCAGCCCCCCACACCCCTGAACCCAAGCACCGCACACACCTGAACCCCAGCCATCCACATACCTCAACCTCTCAGCCCCCCCCCACCCACATACCTGAACCCCAGCCCCCCCACATATCTGACACCCTGTCCCCACAAACCTGACCTCTGATCCCCAGTAGCCACAAACACATGACTCCCAGCCCCCCACATACGTGCCTCCCAGCCCATCCCCCCCATTCCTGAACCACTGCCACCCCACACACACCTGACAACCAGACCCCACACACCGGAGCAACTAATTCCCAACCCCCTCCCACACCATAAACCCAGCGCCCCTCACACCTGCCCCCAGCGCTCCACACAATTGCCCCTCAGCCCCCCACACACCTGAACACCAGCCCCGCACACACCTGAACCCCAAGCCCCCCACACACCTGCCCCCAACCCTCCACACACCTGACTCCCAGCCCTCACCCACACACCTGACCCCCTCTGCCCCCACACACCTGAACACCAGCCTCGCACAGACCTGAACCCCAAGCTCCCCACACAAATGACCCACTCAGTTTCTCCCCAGCCCCCCCCCACACCTGAACAACAAACCCGCACACACATGAACCCCAAGCCCCCAACACACCTGCCCCCAGTCCACAACACATCTGACTCCCAGCTCCCCCCACACACGTGACCCCCTCAGCCCCCACACACCTGAACACCAGCCCTGCATAAACCTGAACCCCAAGCACCCCACACACTTGACCTACCCAGCATCACCCCAGCCCCACACACACCTGAACACGAGCTCCGCACACATCTGAACCCCAAGCACCCCACATACCTGACCCACTCAGCATGAACCCAGCCCCGCACACAGCTGACACCAGCCCCCCGTACATGACAGCCACACACACACCTGACAAACCCCACACAGACCTCACCTCCAGTCCCCCACATACCTGACCCCCAGTCCCATCACACACTTGACCATCAGCCCCCCGCTCAACTGACCCCCTGACCCACCCACACCTGGCCCCTCAGTCCCCCACAGAGCTGAACCAAAGTTCCGCACACAGCTGACGCCACCCACACGCCTGACCGCCTGACTCCTCATACACATGATCACAGCCCCCCACAAACATGACCCCCTGATCCCCAGACCCCCACACATACCTGATCCCAAGCCCCGCACACACCTGACACCCAGCCCCCCCCCACAAACCTGACCCCCAGCCCCTACACACCTGACACCCAGCCCGCTGCATAACCTGACCCCCAGCTTCCCCCCCACCATACGCAAGACCTCAGCCCGCACACACCTGAAACCCAGCCCCCGAGATATCTCAACGCCAGCCCTCCACACATATGACTCCCAGCCCCCCAACAAACCTGAACCCCAGCCCCCCACACATACCTGATTCCCAGCCCCCACAATCCTGAACCCCAGCCTCCCCACACACCCGACCACCTTGTCATCCAGCCTCCCAGACACCTGTCCCCAGCCCCGAAGCACACCTAAATTCCACCCCTCCGACACACCTGAACCCCAGCCCCGCACACAGCTGACGCCCAGCCCCCCACACGCCTGACCCTCCTACCCGCCACACACATGATCCCAGCCCCCCACAAACATGACCACAGCCCCGCACACCTGCCCCCCTGATCCCCACCCCCCACACACTGGACCCCCTGATCACCAGACCCCCACAAAAATTACCCCCACCACATAACACATCTGACCTCCACCCCCACAACACATCTGAACCCCACCCCCACAACACATCTGACCCCCACCCCCACAACACATCTGACCCCCACCCCCACAACACATCTGACCCCCACCCCCATAACACATCTGACCCCCGCCCCCACTACACACCTGACCCCCACCCCCACAACACATCTGACCCCACCCCCACAACACATCTGACCCCCACCCCCACAACACATTTGACGCCCACCCCCACAACACATCTGACCCCACCCCCACAACACATCTGACCCCCACCCCAACAACACATCTGACCCCCACCCCAACAACACATCTGACCCCCACCCCCACAACACATCTGACGCCCACCCCCACAACACATCTGACCCCCACCCCCACAACACACCTGACATCCAGCCCCACCACACACCTTCCACCTGACCCGCAGCATCACCACATACGTGACATCCAGCCCCCCCACACACAACTGACCTACTGACCCCCCGCACACCTGACCCCCAGCTCCCCACGTACGTGACCCCAAGCCCCCATAGACACTTGACCCCAGTATGCAACGCAGCTGATCCACAGCCCCACCCACACACCTGACCCCCTGACCCACAGACCCCGCACACACCTGACTACCAGCCCTCTAATCAGCCCCCCAAGCAAATGACCCCACACACCTGACGCCCTGAGCCGCAGCCTATCACATATCGAACCCCCAGCCCCCCCACACATCTGCCCCCTGCCCCCAACACACTTGACCCCAAGCCTCCCCACACACCTGACCCCCACCCCTCCCACACACCTGAACCCCAGCCCCTCAGACACCTGCCCCCCAGCCCCCACACACACCTGTCCACTCGACCCCCACACAGCTGACGCCCAGGCACAACACACGCCTGAACCACTAACGCACCACACAAACGACACCAGCCCCCCACACACATGTCCCCAGTACACCTAACCCCCTCATCCAAGACACCCACACACCTAATTCCTCGCCCCGGCACACCTGACCCCCAGCCCCAGAACAGACCTGACACCGAGCCCCACCACACACCTGCCCCACGCCACCCAGCCTCACCACACACCAAACCCCCAGCGCCCCCGGACACCAGACCCCCAGCCCATCCGTCACATCTGACACACAGACCCCCCACAGACATGACCACCAGCCCCCCCCACACACCTGAAATCCAGCCCCTCAAACACGTGAACCCTCCCCCCACACACATCGGACCTCCTGACCCTCCACATACTAGACTACCTGCCCGCAGCCCCCAAAACCTGACCAACTGACACCAGCCCTCCACACACCTGACACCCTGACAGGTGTTTGACCTTTCCGCAGCCGCCTCACACACCTGAACCCCTAATCCCCAGCCTCCCCCACACACAACTGACCACCTTGTAACCCAGCCCCCCAGATATCCAGCCTCTCACACACCTGACCCCTTGCCTCCAGCCCCCCACACACCTTCTCACAAACCTGACCCCGAGCCCCCCACTCCCACCTGACACACTGAGCCACAGACCCCTACATACCTGACCCCCATCCCTTCACACACCTGAACCCCTGAATCCCTGATCCCCACCTACCCCCACACTCCTGAACACCAGCCCGCCACACACCTGACTCCCAGCCCCCCACACACCTGAACCCCAGCCCACCACACACCTGACCCCCAGCCCTCCCACACACCTGAACCCCAGCCCCTCCCACACCTGAACCCCAGCTCCCACACACACCTGACCACCCGAACACCCACAGCAGACGCCCAGCCCCCACACGCCTGACCCACTAACGCACCACACACACGACACCAGCCCCCCACCCACATGACCACCAGTAACCCCAGGCACCTGACACCCAACCCCTCGCCCAGACACACCTGACCCCCAGCCCCAGAACAGATCTGTCACCGAGCCCTACCACACACCTGTCCCATGACACCCAGCCTCACCACACACCTGAAACCCAGCCCCCACACACCTGAAACCCAGCCCCCACACACCTAACTCCCAGCGCCCCGGACACAAGACCCCCATCCCACCCCACATATCTCACACACATATTCCCCACAGACATGTACACCTGCCCCCCACATACCTGATCTGTAACCCCCCACAACCTGAACCCCAGCCCCCCCACACATCGGACTTTCGCTCCCCCCACATACCAGACTGTGTTTGACCTGTCACCCAGCACCCTCACACACCTGAACCCATGAACCCTAGCCTCCCCCACACACACCTGACCACCTTGTCACCCAGCCCCCAGACACCTGTTCCCCTGCCTCTCACACACCTGACTCCCTTGCCCCCAGCCCCCCACCCACAATCCTGACCCCCAGCCCTCCCACATACCTGACACCCAGCCGGCCACACACCTGAACCCCAGCCGCTCACACAGCTGACCCCCAGCCACTCTCACACCTGACGCCCAGCCCCCCCCACCACGCCTGACCCACTGACTCACCACACACACGAAAGCAGCCCCGCACACACATGACCCCCATTAACCCAGACACCTGACCCCCTGACCCCGACACCCACACACCTAACCACTCGCCCCCACACACCTGCCCACCAGCGGCCCCACACACCTGCCCCCAGCCGCCCCCACACAAGTGACACCCAGCCCCCCGAAAAAAACGACCCGCCAGCCCCAACAAACACTTGACAACCAGCCCCGCTGCACACACTTCACCCCCAGGCCCCACACACCTGACCTCCAAACCCCCCACAAAACTGACCCCACGGCCTCACACACCTGAAAACCAGCCCTCCCTACACACCTGAAACCCTGACCCCCACTCACCTAACCCCCAGCCCTCCACACATCTGACCCCTCAGCCCCCAACACGCATGACCCCCAGCCCTGCCACACACCTGACACCCAACCCTCCCCTACACACCTGACCTCGCCCCCCATATACACGAACCCCACACACACGCAACCCCCTGACGCCACACAAACCTGGGCCACAGCACCCCCCACACGTGAACAACTCACCCCTGCGCCCCCACACACCTGCCTACAACCCCGTACACACCTGACCCTTCAGCCCCCACAAAACACACCTGACCCACAGCCCCCCACACACCTGACACCCAGCCCTCCCACACAATTGACGCCAAACACCCCCACACACCTGACCCCAGCCCCCCAGACACCTGACCCCAGCCCTCCCACGCGCTTGAACTTCAGCCCCGGCATACCTGACCACCCGACCGTCACACAGCTGACGCCAACGCCCCACACACCTGAACTCCATCCTGCCACACACTTGACCACGGCTCCCCATACACTTCACCCCCACGCCCCACCCACCTGGGCCCCAGCACCCCAAACAACCGACACCCAGCCACCCAGACACATAACCTCCAGCCCTTCCACACACCTGACTCCTAGCCCCCCCACACACCTGGCCCACTGAGCCCTAGCCCCTCCTACACACGTGCCCCCCTTGCCCCAGCCCCCCCAGACACCTGACACCCATCCCCCACACACCCCTCCCCCAGTCCCCCTACAATCCTGACCTCCAGGCACCCTCCACAAACCTGACCCCGAGCCACTCATACATCGGATCCCCCTGAGCACCAGACCCCAACATATATGACCCCCATCCCCACACATTACTGAACTCCTGATCCCCAGCCTCCACCCACACACCTTGCACCCAGTCCCCCCACACACCTCACCCCCAGCCCTCTATACACCTGAACCCCAGCTCCTCACATACCTGATCCCCAGCCCCACCCCCCCCCCACACTCCTAATCACCAGCCCTCCCACACATCTGAAACCCAGCCTCTCACACACCTGAAACAGCTCCCCACACATCTGACCCCCAGCCCCCCACACACATGACTCCCAGCCCCTCACACGCCTGACCCCCAGCCTCCCCACAAACCTGCCCCCCAGCACACACCTGAAACCTAGCCCCCCTACACACCTAACCGCCAACGCCCCGGACACCTGATCCCCAGCCCAACCCACACATCTGACATCCAGCCCCCCACTCACCCGAACACCAGCCCCACACATCGGACCTCCTGAACCTCCTACACATCAGGCCCCATGCACCCAGACCCCCAAAATCTGACCAACTGACACCCAGACCTCCACACATCTGACAACCTGACACCCAAACACCTGTCCCCCAGCCCCCTCACACACCTGAACCCCTGATCCCCAGCCCCCCACACCTGACCACCTTGTCACCCAGCCCCCCACGCACCTGTTCCCCAGCCCACTCACACACCTCAACAAATGAGGCCAGACCCCCCACAGACCTGACCCACAGCTCCTCCATACACCTGATCCCCAGCCCCCCACACATCAGAACCCCAGCCTGCCACCCACCTGAATGGCAGCCCCCCACACACCTGACCCTCAGCCCCACACACCTGACACCCAGCCACTCACACACCTGACCCCCAGCCCCTAGTCCCCCCACACACCTGACCCCAGCCCTTCCACACGCCTGACCCACAGCCCCCCAACACACCTGATCCCCAGTCCCCACATACCTGACCCACAGCCCCGCCATACACCTTGCCCCCAGCCGCCCACATATCTGACCCCCAACATGCCACCCACCTGAACGCCAGCCCCCCACACACCTGAACCACAGCCCTCCCACACATCTGACCCCCAGCCCTCCCACACACCTGACCCTGATCCCAGACACCCATACAACAGAACCCATGCCCCCCACATTCCTTACCCCAGCCCCTCACAAACCTAACTCCCAGCCCACCACATACGGCCCCAGCCCCCCCCCGCATAAATGATCCCCTCAGCCCCTCATAAGCCTGACCCCAGCCCCCTACACACCTGACCGCCTGCCCGCCACACACTTCCGCCAGCCCCCCCCCCCCCCACACCTGACCCCCAGCCCCCGCACACAACTGACCTCCAGTAACACCACACAGCTGTCCTCCAGCCCCCACACACCTGACCCCCAGCCCCCCACTCACCTGACCCACTGACCCACAGCCCCCGCACACACCTAACCACCAGCCTCCCCACAAAACTGACACCCAGCCCCCATCACAAACCTGAACCCCAGCCCCGCACAAACCTGACCTCTAGCCCCTGCATTCCTGAGCCCCAGCCCCCCACACACTTGATTCCCAGACCCATACACACACCTGATCCCCAGCCCCCCATACGCCTGAAAACCAGCCCCCACACACCTGAGCAACTGGAGCAACTGAGGCCCAAGCGCTTCACACACCTGACCACCACCCCCCACGCATCTAACCCCCTCAACACCAGCACTTCACACACCTGAACCCCAGCCCCATCACATCTCTGACCTTCAGCCCCCCTCACGCATCTGATTCTCAACCACCCCCAAATAACTGACCCCAAGCCCCTCCAACCCACCTGACACCCACCCGCCCATACAACTCACCCGCAGCCCCCCCCCACGCACCTGAACCCCAGCCCCACACACACCTGTCCCCCAGAACCCACACACATGACACCCTGCCCCCGCACACCAGACCCCTTGACGCCCAGCCTACACCTCACATGACACTCAGCCCCCCGCACACGAGACCCACTAACACCCAGCCTCCGCACATTCCTGACCCCCAGCTCCCCACAAACCTGACCCCCAGCCCCCCAAACACCTGACCCCCAGCCCCTCCATCATCTGACCCACAGCCCCATCACACACATGACCCCCACAACCCACACACACCTGACCCTCTGACCCCAGCACACACCTAACCTCCAGCCCCCCACACACACCTGACCCCCAGCACCCCACACACCTGATACTCAACCCCCCCCCACACGCCAGCCCCCAGCCCCACACACATGACCACCAACCACCGAACCCCCTGACCCCCACACACCTGAGCCCCAGCAACCCCCAACACACATGAGCCACAGCCCCCTCCCCACACGCAAATGCAACCCAGCCCCCCCACACACTTGATCCCCTGACCCACAGCCCCGCACACACACCTGACCCCCAGCCTCCCCACAAACCTGACCCCCCGATCCCCCAGCCCCCCACAAAACTGACCCCACCCCAACAACACTGCTGACCCACACCCACACATCATACCTGATCCCCACCCCCACAACACACCTGACACCCAGCCCCACCACACACTTGCTCCCTGACCCGCAGCATCACCACACACCAGACATCCAGCCCCCCACACACAACTGACCTACTGACCCGCAGCCCCACCGCACACCTGACCCCCTTATCCCCGCACACACCTGACCCCAGCCCCCACACGTAGGTTACCCCCAGCCCCACATACACGTGACCATCTAATACCCCACACAGCTGATCCACTGCCCCACCTCGCACACACCTGACCCCCTGACCCCAGCACACGCCTGACCCCCAACTCCCCACATACGTGACCCACAGCACCCTCCACATAACGGAACCCCAGCCCACATACAAACTTGAACCCCAACCCCCCACATAGCTGACCTAGAGCTCCCCCAAACACCTGATTCCCAGGCCCCGATTCACCTGACCCACAGCACCCCACACACCTGACACCCAGCCCGGCACACACCTGACCCCAGGCCCCCATTCACCTGACCCCCTGACCCACACACATCTGACCACCAGCCCCCTCATACACCTGAACCCGTGACCCCTATACCCCACACAACTGACCCCTAGCCCCCCACATGTGATCCCCAGCACCCCACAGAACTGCCCCGGAGCCCACCCACACATTGGAAACCCAGACCACCAGCCGCCCCACACCTCTGACCTACAGCCCACTCACACACGTGACCCCCTGTCATCCAGCCCCCCAAACACATGACCTCCAGACACCCAACACACCTGACCTCCTGACTCCTCACACACATGACCCCCAGCCTTGCACTCACATGACCCACAGCCCCCCAACAAGCCTTACCCCCATCCTCCAATAAACCTGAGGCTCCAGCCCCGCCACACACCTGACACCCAACCCCACCAAACACCAGACCCTAGCCCGCCACCCACCTGATCACCAGACCTCCAGGCAGCCCCTCAAATAAATGACCCCAGACCCCCCACACACCTGACACCCTGACCCACAGCACGTCACATTTCGAACCCCCAGCACCCCCACACACCTGAACCCCTGCCCCCCTCAGACCTGACCCCATGCCCCCCACACACTGGACCCCCAGTCCTCCCAGGCACCTGACCCCAGCCCTTCCACACACCGGAACCCCAGCACCGCGCACATCTGACCACCCGACCCCGACACCGTTGACGCCCAAACGCCCACACACCTGATCCTCAGCGTTCCACACACCTGACCACGGCCCCACACACACCCGACCCCCAACCCCCGCCACACATGACCCCCTGTTGCCCCACACACCTGGGTCCCAGCACCCCACACACCTGGCCCCTTGACCCCAGCCCCCGCAAACACTTGTCCACCAGCCCCCCCCCACACCTGACCCCCAGCCCTCCAACGCACCTGAACCCCAGCCCCGCGAACACCAGACCACCCGACCCCCCACGCACCTGACCACTTGTCCTCCAGCCTCCACACGCACCTGTCATCCAGCCACCCAGACACATGACCTCCTACCCCGCCGCACACCTGCCTCCTAGTCCCCCCACACACCTGACCCACTGACCCACAGCCCCCCTTACACACCTGACCCCCTTGCCCCAAACCCCCAGACACCTGACACGCATCCCCCACACACCGCTCCCCAAGCCCCCCCCCGACAATCCTGACCTCCAGGCACCTCCCCACTACCCTGACACCGAGTCCCCAACACACACCTGACACCCAGACCCCCCCTCAAATCTGACACCCAGCCCGCCACACACCTGAAACCGAACCCCCCGCACACCTAACCCCCAGCATTCCCACACACCTGAACCCTTGATCCCCAGCCTCCCCCCCACATACCTGACCACTCTGTCACCCAGCCTTCCAGACACCTGTTCGCCAGCCCCTCACACAACTGACTCGTTGCCCCCAGCCCCGCCACAAACCTGACCCCAAGCGCTCCCACACACCTGACCCCCAGCCTGCCACACACCTGAACCACAGCCCCTCACACACCTGAACCCCAGACCCACACACACCTGAAACCCACCCAACACATATCTGCCACCCATCCCCTCACACACCTGACCCCCTGCGCCCCCAAACACATGACCTCCCGACACCCACGCTGCTGACGCCCAGCCCCCCACACGCCTGACCCACTAACTCACCACACACACTGACCCACTGACTCACCACACACCACACCATTAACCCCAGATACCTGCCCCCTAATCCCACACACCCACACACCTGACCCCTCGCCCCACACACCTGACCCCTCGCCCTCACACACCTGACCCCCAGCCCCACAAGAGACCTGACCTCCTGCCCCACCACACACCTAACCCCTGACACCCAGCCTCATCACACTCCTGAAACCGAGCCCACCACAGACCTGATTCCCAACCCCCCACACACCTGACCATCAGCGCCCCCACACACCTGGCCCTCAGACCCTTCCCCACACAAGTGACGCCCAGCCTTCCCACAAAACGAACCACCAGCCCCACCAAACACCTGACACCCAGCCCCCCTACACACACTTCACCCCCAGACCCCACACACCTGACCTGCATCCCCAAAACACCTGCCCGCAGCCCACCCACACACCTGACCTCCAAACCCCCCACACACCTGACCCCAAGCTCCCCACACACCTGCTCCCAGCCCACCCACACACCTGACCTCCAAACCCCCCACACACCTGAACCCCAGCCTGCCACACACCTGACCCCCAGCACCCAGCCCCTCACACACATGACCACCAGCCCCCCGCACACCTGAAACCAAGCCCCCCAACAAACAGCTGACCTCCCGACCCCCACGTAGCTGACGTCCAGCCCCCCACACGCCTGACCCACTGACTCACCACACACACGAAACCAGCCCCCCACACACATAATCCCTAGTATCCCCAGACACCTGACCCCCTGATCACAGATACCCACATACCTGACCACTCGCCCCTACACACCTGACCCCCAGCCCCACAACAGACCTGACACCGAGCCCCACCACCGCCCCCCCTGAAACCCAGCATCACAACGTATCTGAAACCTACCCCCCCCCCTACACACCTAACCCCCAGCGCCCCGGACACCTGACATGGAGCCCACCCCACACACCTGACATCCAGCCCCCACACACCTGCATCCCAGCCCCCAGACCCCCACAACCTGACCGACTGACACCCAGACCTCCACACACCTGAAACACAACCCCGCCATACACCTGAACCCCAGCCCCCCACACATCTAACCCCAGCCTGCCTGAACGCCAGCCCTCCCACAAAACGAACCACCAGCCCCACCAAACAAGTGACACCCAGCCCCCCTACACACACTTGAAAACCAGACCCCACACACCTGACCTGCATCCCCATAAAAGATGACCCCAGCCCCCTACACACCTGACCCCCAGCCCCAACTCACCTGTCCCTCAGTCCCCCACACATCTGACCCCTCAGCCCACAACACGCATGAACCCCTGCCCCCAGACCCCCACATACCTGACCACCTTGTCTCCCAGCCCCCCCAGCAACCCCCCACATACCCCTGACCCCTTGCCTCTCCCACGCACCTGACGCCAGCCCTCCCACACACCTGAATCACAGCCCCGCACACAACTGACCACCCAGCTCCCCACAAACCTGACCCCCTACAAGCCTGACCCACAGCCCCCCATAAACCTGAGCCCCCAGCCCCGCCACACACCTGACACCCAACCCCCACACCTGACGCCCAGCCCGCCACACACCCGATCCCCTGACCCACAGTCCCCGCACATAACTGACCACCAGCCCTCCAGGCAGCCCCCCAAACAAATGACCCCAGACCCACAACACACCTGATCCCTGGCCCACAGCACGTCACATTTCGAACCAGCAGACCCCCCCCCCACACACTTGACCCACAGCCTCCCCATACACCTCACCCCCAGCCCTCCCACACACCTGAGTCCCAGCACCGCGCACACCTGACCACCCGACCCCGACACAGCTGACGGCCAACCCCCCAAACACCTGATCCCCAGCCTGCCAGAAACCTGACCACAGCCCCGCACACAACCGACCTACAACCCCCCACCACACGTGACCCTCTGACGCCCCACACACCTGACCCCCAGCCCCCCACACACACCTGAACCTCAACACCCCCCACAAAAGAGACCCCAGCTCCCACACACATGATTCCCAGCGCCCCACACACCTGACCCTCAGCGCCCCACACACCTGACCCACTGACCCGTAACCCCCGAAAACACCTGACACCCAGTAACCCGCACACGTGACCCCCCGCCCCCCCACAAACCTGATCCCCATAATCCCCACACAGGTGACCCCAGCCCCCACACACGTGACCCCAGCCCACCTCACACGTGACCCGCAGCCGCCCAAACAACCGACTCCCTGACCCCCATACTTGACCCCAGCCCTCCACTTGATCCCCTGACCAACACCCCCCGCACACACACCTGACCCACAGACCCCCACAAACCTGACCCCTTATCCCCCCAGCCCCCAACAGACATGACCCCCACCCCCACAACAAACCTGACCCCACCCCCCACACACCTACCCCATCCCCCCACACACCTGAAACACAACCCCGCCATACACCTGACCCACAGCCCCCAGCCCCCACAACCATCTGACCCCCACCACTCCCACACACCTGACCCCCAACCCTCCCACGCACCTGAACCACAGCCCCTCACACACGTGACGCCCAGACCCCCACACGCCGGGCCCACTTACTCGCCACACACATGAAACCAGCCCCCAAGCACATGAACCCCAGTAACCCCAGACACCTGACCCCCTGATCGCAGACACCCACACACCTGTGCCACCCAGCCCCCCTACACACACTTGACCACCAGACGCCACCCAACTGAACCCCCAGCCCCCCAAAAACATTACAACCCTACCACGACACAGCTGACGCCCAGCCCCCCACATGCCTGACCCACTGACTCACCACACACACGACCCCAGCCCTCCCACACATGTGACCCCAGCACTCCCTCACACCTGACCCACAGCCCCCACACATCTGACCCACAGCCTGCCAGACACATGAACCCGAGCCCCTCACAGACCTGACCCACAGCCCCCAGCCCCCCCAACCACCTGACCCCCACCACTCCCACACACCTGACCACCAGCCCTCCCATACACACGAAACCCAGCCCCAACACACCTGACTCAATTATAAAAGACGAAATTGCTGAGCATTTGGATAGCAGTAACGGGATCATTCAGAGTCAGCATGGATTTACGAAGGGGAAATCATGCTTGACAAATCTACTGGAATTTTTTGAGGATGTAACTAGGAAAATTGACAGGGGAGAGTCAGTGGATGTGGTGTACCTCGACTTTCAGAAAGCCTTCGACAAGGTCCCACATAGGAGATTAGTGGGCAAAATTAGGGCACATGGTATTGGGGATAGGGTACTGACATGGATAGAAAATTGGTTGACAGACAGAAAGCAAAGAGTGGGGATAAATGGGTCCCTTTCGGAATGGGAGGCAGTGACCAGTGGGGTACCGCAAGGTTCGGTGCTGGGACCCCAGCTATTTACGATATACATTAATGACTTAGACGAAGGGATTAAAAGTACCATTAGCAAATTTGCAGATGATACTAAGCTGGGGGGTAGTGTGAATTGTGAGGAAGATGCAATAAGGCTGCAGGGTGACTTGGACAGGTTGTGTGAGTGGGCGGATACATGGCAGATGCAGTTTAATGTAGATAAGTGTGAGGTTATTCACTTTGGAAGTAAGAATAGAAAGGCAGATTATTATCTGAATGGTGTCAAGTTAGGAGGAGGGGGAGTTCAACCAGATCTGGGTGTCCTAGTGCATCAGTCAATGAAAGGAAGCATGCAGGTACAGCAGGCAGTGAAGAAAGCCAATGAAATGTTGGCCTTCGTAACAAGAGGAGTTGAGTATAGGAGCAAAGAGGTCCTTCTACAGTTGTACCGGGCCCTGGTGAGACCGCACCTGGAGTACTGTGTGCAGTTTTGGTCTCCAAATTTGAGGAAGGATATTCTTGCTATGGAGGGCGTGCAACGTAGGTTCACTAGGTTAATTCCCGGAATGGCGGGACTGTCGTATGTTGAAAGGCTGGAG
The DNA here is from genome assembly GCF_053455715.1 of Rhinoraja longicauda. Lineage (NCBI taxonomy): Eukaryota > Metazoa > Chordata > Chondrichthyes > Rajiformes > Arhynchobatidae > Rhinoraja > Rhinoraja longicauda. The sequence continues at coordinate 118,560 of NW_027601311.1, forward strand.
CGATTGGGCTTGTATACACTGGAATTTAGAAGGATGAGGGGGGATCTTATTGAAACATATAAGATAATTAGGGGATTGGACACATTAGAGGCAGGAAACATGTTCCCAATGTTGGGGGAGTCCAGAACAAGGGGCCACAGTTTAAGAATAAGGGGTAGGCCATTTAGAACGGAGATGAGGAAGAACTTTTTCAGTCAGAGAGTGGTGAAGGTGTGGAATTCTCTGCCTCAGAAGGCAGTGGAGGCCAGTTCGTTGGATGCTTTCAAGAGAGAGCTGGATAGAGCTCTTAAGGATAGCGGAGTGAGGGGGTATGGGGAGAAGGCAGGAACGGGGTACTGATTGAGAGAGATCAGCCATGATCGCATTGAATGGCGGTGCTGGCTCGAAGGGCTGAATGGCCTACTCCTGCACCTATTGTCTATTGTCTATTGTCTATTGTCTATTGTCTATTGTCTATTGACTCCCAGCCCTCCACCCCCCCCACATACCTGAAACCCAGCCCGCCACACACCTGACCCCCAGCCCTCCCACGCACCTGAACCACAGCCCCTCACACACCTGACGCCCAGACCCCCACACGCCTGACCCACTTACTCACCACACACACGAAACCAGCCCCCAAACACATGAACCCCAGTAACCCCAGACACCTGACCCCCTGATCGCAGACACCCACACACCAGACCTCTCGCCCCCACACACCTGACCCCTCGCCCCCACACACCTAACACCCAGCCCCACAACAGACCTGACACCCAGCCCCACCACACACCTTCCCCATGGCACCCAGCTTCATTACACTGCTGAAAACCACCCCCCACACACCTGACCCTCAGACCCCCACACAGCTGAGCACCAGCGCCCCACACACCTGGCTCTCACCCTCCCACACGCACGTGACAACCATCCCTCCCACAAAACGAACAACCAGCCATACCAAAGAAGTGACACCCAGCCCCCCTACACACACTTGACCACCTGACCACTCACACCTGGCCTGCATCCCCAAAAAAACTAACCCCCAGCCCCTACACACCTGACCCCCAGCACCCCAATCACCTATTCCCCAGCTCCCACATATCTGACCTCTCAGCCCCCAACACACAAGACCCCCTTCCCCAGCCAATCATACACCTGATAACCTTGTCTCCCAGCCCCCCAGCCACCAGCCCCCAGCCCCCCCTCCCACACACACACTCCTGAACCCCAGTCCTTCAACGCACCTGACCCCAACCCTCCCACACACCTTAATCCCTGCCCCGCACACAATTGACCCCCCCAGCCCCCACAAACCAGACCACCCGACCCCGACACAGCTGACGCCCAGCCCCCCCCCCACACGCCTGACCCACTGACTCACCACACACATAATCCCAGCCCTCCCACATACCTGAACCCCAGCCCTCCCACACATCTGACCCCCAGTCTCCCCACACACCTGATTCCCTGATCCCAGACACCCACACACCAGAACCCTCGCCCCCCACACACCTTACCCCCAGCCGCTCACACACCTGACTCCCAGCATCCGCACACAACTGACCTCCAGCCACACCACACACCTGACCTCCAGCCATACCACACACGTGTCCTTCAGCCCCCACACAACTAACCCCCAGCCTCGCCACAAAACAGACACCCAGCCCCCAACACAAACCTGACCCCCAGCCCCGCACAAACCTGACCTCCAGCCCCCTGCATACCTGAGCCCCAGCCCCGCACACACTTAATCCCCAGCCCCCCACACACCTGACCTCCATCCCCCGCATACCTGACTCCCAGCCCCCACGCACCAGACATCCAGTCCCCCCAAATACACCTGACCCATAGCCTCCACACACATCTCACCTCCAGCTCCCCACATACCTGAACCCCAATCTACCTACATACTTGACACCCAGCCCCCCACTCACCTGACCAACTGACTTCCCACACACCTGATCCGTAAGTCCACCACATACCTGACCCCTTGGCCACCCATACACCTGAATCCCAGTCCCCCACACACCTGATCCTTGATCCCCAGTACCCACACACACATGACCCCCAGCCGCCCACACACGTGCCCCCCGACCCCCCCCCCCACACTCCGGAACCACTGCCCCACACACACCAGGTCCCCAGCCCCCCCACACATCTCCCACATTCCACCCACACACCTGACCCTCAGCGCCCGACACAACTGACCCCCAGACCACCGACACAATTGAACCCCTAACCCCCAGCAGCCCACACCCCTGATCTCCAGCCCCCCACACATATGGCTCCCTCCCCACACACATGACCCCCTGATACCCAGCCCCTCATACACATGACCCCCGCCCCCCCATACACTTGACCCCCTGACACACAACACCCCCCCACACATGACCGCCAGCCCCCCGACATACCTGAACCGCAGACCCCACCACACACCTGACACCCAGACACCCACGCACCTGGCCCTTGGCCCCCCACATACCTGCCCCCCTGCCCCCCAGACACCTGACCACCAGCATCCCACACACCTGAACCACAGCCCCCACACACACAACTGACTCCCTGACCCCCAAGCCCCTCACACACCTGAACCATTGCCCCTACCACACACCTGACCCGTCAGCCACCCCACACACCTGACCCCCAGACCCCCACAACCTGACCCTCAGCCCGCCCATAACCTGACCCTAAGCCCACCCACACGCCTAACCCCCTGCCCCCACACACCTGAAACCCAGCCACCCCATACCTGACACCCCAGCCCCCAAAAACAGCTGACACCCAGCCACCCACACACGTGACCCTCCGCCCTCCCCACATACCTGATACTCAGACCCCCACACACGTGACCCCCAGAAACCGCACATGTGCCCCCCTGACCCCCACACACTTGACCCCCAGCCCCCACTCAGCTGACCCACTGACACCCAGCCCCCTACAAATATGACCCCCAGCCCCCCATACATCTAGCCCCCTGAGCCCCAGCCCCCCACTCATCAGATCCCCCCAGCCTGACCCCCCCAGCCACCGAACACCCCGAACCCCCTTCCCCCCACACACGTGAGCCCCAGCCCCCCCCACACATGGGCCCCAGCCCCCCAGACTCAAATGCAACCCAGCCTCCCCCACACACTTGATCCCCTGACCCACAGCCCCCGCACACACAGCTGACCCACAGCCTCCCCACAAACCGGGCCCCCTGGTCTCCCACCCCCCCCACAAACCTGACCCCACCCCCATAACACACCTGACCCCACCCCACAACACATCTGCCCCCCACTCCCACAACACACTTGACCCCACCCCCACAACACACACCTGAATACCAGCCCTCCCACACACCTGACCCCCAGTCCCCTCACACACCTGACCCCCAGTCTGCCCACACACCTGGCCCCCAGATCCCAGACACACACACAACAAAACCCTCGCCCCCCACACTCCAAACCCTCAGCTCCCCACACGCCTAACCCCCAGCCCGTCACACACGTCCCCAGGCCCCCCTCCCCCACACACCTGAACCCCTCAGCCCCCCATATATCTGACCCCAGCCCTCTACGCACCTGACCCCCAGCCCGCCAGACACGTCCCCCAGCCCCCCCCCCACACACCTGTCCACAAGCCCACGCACACACCTGACCTACAACCACCCCATACACCTGACTCCCAGCCCCCAACACACACCTGACCCCCAGCCCCGCACACACCTGAACTACAGCCCCCTGCATACCTGAGCCCCAGACCCCACAAACTTGATCCCAAGCCCGCCACACACTTGATCCCTAGCCCGCCACACGTTTGATCTCCAGCCCCCCACATACCTGGCTCCCAGCCCCCACGCAGCAGACATCCAATCCCCCCACATACACCTGACCCACAGCCCCCACACACACCTCACCTCCAGCTCCCCACATACCTGAACCACAGTTCCCCTACACACTTGACCCCCAGACCCCAACTCACCTGACCAACTGACCTCCCACACACCTTATCCGCCAATCCACCCACATACCTGACCCCATGGCCACCCAAATACCTAAATCCAAGTCCCTCACACACCTGACCCATGATCCCCAGTACCCACACACACATGACCCCGAGCCGCCCAAACAGGTGCCCCCAGCCTCCCCCCCACACTCCGGAACCACAGCCCCCCACACTCACTTGATCCCCAGCCCCACCACACATCTCCCACAGCCCACCCACACACCTGACCCTCAGCGCCCGACACAACTGACCCCCAGACCACCCACACAATTGTACCCCCAGCCCCCAGCAACCTGATCCCCAGCCCCCCACACATATGGCTCCCTCCCCCCACACATGTCACCCCTGATATCCAGCCTCCCACACCTTTGACCCCCACCCCCCCATACACTTGACCCCCTGACACCCAGCCCCCCCTCACATGACCGCCAGCCCCCGACATACCTGAACCGCAGCCCCTACCACACACCTGACACCCAGACACCCACACACCTGGCCCTCAGCCCCCCACACACCTGAACACCAGCCGTTCCACACACACCTTAACCCCTGACCCCAAGCCCCACCACACACCTGAACCACAGCCCCGACCACACACCTGACCCCGCAGCCACCCCACACACCTGAAACCCAGACCCCCACAACCTGACACAGCCCACCCACACACCTAACCCCCAGCCCCCACACACCTGACACACAGGCCCCCCACCATACCCCGACCAACAGGCACCCAACCCCCACAAACCGGAACAACTGAGGTCCAAGCCCTTCGCACACCTGACCACCACCTCCCCACGCATCTAACTCCCTCACCATCAGCACCTCTCACACATGAACCCCAGCCCCATCACACACCTGACCCTCAGCCCCCCCCCACGGATCTGAATCCCAACCACCCCCACATACCGGACCCCAACCCCCCCGACCCACCTGACCCCCAGCCCCCCATACAACTCACCCGCAGCCCCCCCCCCACACAACTGAACCCCAGCCCCGCACATAGCTGACCCCCAGACCCCACACACACCTGACCTCTAGCCACACCATACATCTGTCCTCCAGCCCCCACACACCTGATACCCAGCCCCCCACTCACCTGACCCACTGACCCATAGCCCCCGCACACGCCTAACTCCCAGCCTCCCCACACAAATGACCAGCAGCCACCCCACACACACCTGACCCTCAGCCCCGCACAAACCTGACCTCCAGCCCCCTGCATACTTGAGCCCCAGCCCTCGACACACTTGATCCCCAGCCCCCCACACACCTGATCCCCAGCCCCCCACACACCTGATCCCCAACCCCCACACGCCTGACCTCCAGCCGCCCGGGTACCTGACTCCCAGCCCCCACACACCAGACATTTATAAAAGACGAAATTGCTGAGCATTTGGATAGCAGGGACAGGATCATTCCGAGTCAGCATGGATTTACGAAGGGGAAATCATGCTTGACAAATCTACTGGAATTTTTTGAGGATGTAAACATAGAAACATAGAAACATAGAAAATAGGTGCAGGAGTAGGCCATTCGGCCCCTCGAGCCTGCACCGCCATTCAATATGATCATGGCTGATCATTCAGCTCAGTAGCCTGTACCTGCCTTCCCTCCATACCCCCTGACCCCTTTAGCAAAAAGGGCCACATCTAACTCCCTCTTAAATATAGCCAATGAACTGGCCTCAACTACCTTCTGTGGCAGAGAATTCCACAGACTCACCACTCTCTGTGTGAAGAAATGTTTTCTCATCTCGGTCCTAAAAGACTTCCCCCTTATCCTTAAGCTGTGACCCCTGGTTCTGGACTCCCCCAACATCGGGAACAATCTTCCCGCATCTAGCCTCTCCAACCCCTTAAGAATTTTATATGTTTCTATAAGATCCCCCCTCAGTCTTCTAAATTCCAGCGAGTACAAGCCCAGTCTATCCAGTCTTTCCTCATATGTAAGTCCCGCCATCCCAGGGATCAATCTGGTGAACCTTCTCTGTACTCCCTCTAAGGCACGAACGTCTTTCCTCAGGTTAGGAGACCAAAACAGCACACAATACTCCAGGTGCGGTCCCACCAAGGCCCTGTACAACTGCAGCAGAACCTCCCTGCTCCTAAACTCAAATCCTCTTGCTATGAATGCCATCATACCATTCGCTTTCTTCACTGCCTGCTGCACCTGTACGCTTGCTTTCAATGACTGGTGCACCATGACACCCAGGTCACGTTGCATCTCCCCTTCTCCCAATCGGCCACCATTCAGGTAATACTCTGCTTTCCTGTTCTTGCCGCCAAAGTGGATAACCTCACATTTATCCACATTATATTGCATCTGCCATGCATTTGCCCACTCGCCTAATCTATCCAAGTCAGTCTGCAGCCTCCTAGCATCCTCCTCGCAGCTAACAGTGCCACCCAGCTTCGTGTCATCCGCAAACTTAGAGATGTTGCATTCAATTCCCTCGTCCAAATCATTAATATACACTGTAAATAACTGGGGTCCCAGCACTGAGCCTTGCGGTACCCCACTAGTCATTGCCTGCCATTCCGAAAAGGACCCGTTTATTCCTACTCTTTGCTTCCTTTCCGCCAACCAATTTTCTATCCACCTCAACACTGAACCCTCAACACCAATCTCCTATGTGGGACCTTGTCGAAGACCTTGTGAAAGTCCAGATATAACACATCGACTGGTTCTCCCTTATCCACTCTACTAGTTACATCCTCGAAAAATTCTATAAGATTCGTCAGACATGATTTGCCTTTGGTAAATCCATGCTGACTTTGTCCGATGATATCACCACTTTCCAAATGTAATGCTATCACATCTTTAATAACTGACTCTAGCATTTTCCCCACTACCGATGTTAGGCTAACTGGTCTATAATTCCCCGTTTTCTCTCTCCCTCCCTTTTTAAAAAGTGGGGTTACATTAGCTACCTTCCAGTCCTCAGGAACTACTCCAGAATCTAAAGAGTTTTGAAACATTATCACTAATGCATCCACTATTTCTGAGGCTACTTCCTTAAGCACTCTGGGATGCAGCCTATCTGGCCCTGGGGATTTATCTGCCTTTAATCCATTTAATTTACCTAACACCACTTCCCGACTAACCTGGATTTCCCTCAGTTCCTCCAACTCATTAGACCCCCGGTCCCCCGCTATTTCCGGCAGACGGTTTATGTCTTCCTTAGTGAAGACAGAACCAAAGTATTTGTTCAATTGGTCTGCCATCTCCTTGTTCCCTATGATCAATTCACCTGTTTCCGACTGCAAGGGACCTACATTTGCCTTAACTAATCTTTTCCTCTTGACATATCTATAAAAGCTTTTGCAGTCTGTTTTTATGTTCCTTGCCAGTTTTCCCTCATAATCTATTTTCCCTTTCCTAATTATGCCCTTTGTCCTCCTCTGCTGGACTCTGAATTTCTCCCAATCCTCTGGTATGCTACTTTTTCTGGCTAATCTGTATGCTTCATCTTTTGTTTTAATACTATCCTTGATTTCCCTTGTTAGCCACGGATGCACTACCTTTCCTGGTTTGTTCTTTTGCCAAACTGGGATGAACACTTGTTGTAGTTCATCCATGCGACCTTTAAATGCCTTCCAGTGCATGTCCACCGTCAACCCTTTCAGCATCAATCGCCAGTCTATCTTGGACAATTTACGCCTCATGCCCTCAAAGTTACCTTTCTTTAAGTTCAGAACACTTGTTTCTGTATCGAATTTGTCACTCTCCATCCTAATGAAGAACTCTACCATATTATGATCACTCTTGCCCAAGGGGCCTCGCACAACAAGACTGCTAACTAACCCTTCCTCATTACTCAATACCCAGTCTAGAATGGCCTGTTCTCTCGTTGGTTCCTCGACATGTTGGTTTAGAAAACCATCTCTCAAACATTCCAAGAAATCCTCTTCCTCACACCCCTGCCAGTTTGGTTCACCCAATCTATATGTAGATTGAAGTCACCCATTATAACTGCTGCGCCTTTAGTGCATGCATTTCTAATTTCCTGCTTGATGCCATCCCCAACTTCCCTACTGCTGTTAGGTGGCCTGTACACAACTCCCACTAGCGTTTTCTGCCCCTTAGTGTTTCGTAGCTCTACCCATATCGATTCCACTTCCTCCAAGCTTATGTCCTTCCTTTCCACTGCTTTAATCTCCTCTCTAACAAGTAACGCTACCCCACCTCCTTTTCCTTTCTGTCTATCCCGCCTGAATATAGAATATCCCTGGATGTTGAGCTCCCAGCCTTGGTCACCCTGGAGCCATGTCTCCGTAATCCCAACTATATCATAATCACTAATAACTATCTCCACATTTAATTCGTCCACCTTATTACGTATACTCCTTGCATTGAGACACAAAGCCTTCAGGCTTGTTTTTACAACTCTCTTACCCCTTGTACGATTATGCTGAAAAGTGGCCCTTTTTGATTTTTGCCCTGGATTTGTCTGCCTGCCACTTTTACTTTTCACCTTGCTACCTGTTGCTTCTACCCTCATTTTACACCCCTCTGTCTCTGTTCCAGCTCCCATCCCCCTGCCACATTAGTTTAAATCATCCCCGACAGCACTAGCAAACACTCCCCCTAGGACATTGGTTCCATTCCAGCTCAGGTGCAGACCGTCCTGTTTGTACTGGTCCCACCTCTCCCAGAACTGGTTCCAATGTCCTAAAAATTTGAATCCCTCCCCCTTGCACCATTTTTGAAGCCACGTATTCATATGAAATATCCTTCTATTCCTACTCTGACTGGCACGTGGCACTGGTAGTAATCCAGAGAGTATTACCTTTGAGGTCCTACTTTTTAGTTTATCTCCTAGCTCTCTAAATTCACCTTGTAGGACCTCATCCCGTGTTTTACCTAAATCGTTGGTGCCAACGTGCACCACGACAACTGGCTGCTCACCCTCCCCCTTCAGGATGTCCTAGGAAAATTGACAGGGGAGAGTCAGTGGATGTGGTGTACCTCGACTTTCAGAAAGCCTTCGACAAGGTCCCACATAGGAGATTAGTGGGCAAAATTAGAGCACATGGTATTGGGGGTAGGGTACTGACATGGATAGAAAATTGGTTGACAGACAGAAAGCAAAGAGTGGGGAGAAATGGGTCCCTTTCGGAATGGCAGGCAGTGACCAAGGTTCGGTGCTGGGACCCCAGCTATTTACGATATACATTAATGACTTAGATGAAGGGATTAAAATACCATTAGCATATTTGCAGATGATACTAAGCTGGGGTGTAGTGTGAATTGTGAGGAAGATGCAATAAGGCTGCAGGGTGACTTGGGCAGGTTGTGTGAGTGGGCGGATACATGGCAGATGCAGTTAAATGTAGATAAGTGTGAGGTTATTCACTTTGGAAGTAAGAATAGAAAAGCAGATTATTATCTGAATGGAGTCAAGTTAGGAAGAGGGGATGTTCAACGAGATCTGGGTGTCCTAGTGCATCAGTCACTGAAAGGAAGCATGCAGGTACAGCAGGCAGTGAAGAACGCCAATGGAATGTTGGCCTTCATAACAAGAGGAGTTGAGTATAGGAGCAAAGAGGTCCTTCTACAGTTGTACCGGGCGCTGGTGAGACCGCACCTGGAGTACTCTGTGCAGTTTTGGTCTCCAAATTTGAGGAAGGATATTCTTGCTATTGAGGGCGTGCAACGTAGGTTCACTAGGTTAATTCCCGGAATGGCGGGACTGTCGTATGTTGAAAGGCTGGAGCAATTAGGCTTGTATACACTGGAGTTTAGAAGGATGAGGGGGGATCTTATTGAAACATATAAGATAATTAGGGGATTGGACACATTAGAGGCAGGAAACATGTTCCCAATGTTGGGGGAGTCCAGAACAAGGGGCCACAGTTTAAGAATAAGGGGTAGGCCATTTAGAACGGAGATGAGGAAGAACTTTTTCAGTCAGAGAGTGGTGAAGGTGTGGAATTCTCTGCCTCAGAAGGAAGTGGAGGCCAGTTCGTTGGATGCTTTCAAGAGAGAGCTGGATAGAGCTCTTAAGGATAGCGGAGTGAGGGGGTATGGGGAGAAGGCAGGAACGGGGTACTGATTGAGAGTGATCAGACATGATCGCATTGAATGGAGGTGCTGGCTCGAAGGGCTGAATGGCCTCCTCCTGCACCTATTGTCTATTGTCTATTGACATCAAATCCCCCCACACACACCTCATCTCCAGCTCCCCACATACCTGAATCCCAATCCCCCTACACACTTGACCCCAAGCCCCCCCACTCACCTGACCAAGTGACCTCCCACACACATGATCCGCCAGTCCACCCACATACATGACCCCTTGGCCACTCATATACCTGAATCCCAGTCCCCCACACACCTGACCCCTGATCCCCAGTACCCACACACACATGATCCCCAGCCGCCCACACACACGACCCCCAGCCGCCCAACACTCCTGCACCACAGCCCCCACACACACACCTGATCCCCTGCCCAACCACACATCCTCCAAGTCCACCTACACTTGATCCTCAGCGCCCGACACAACTGACCCACAGACCACCCACACAATTGATCCCTAACCCCCAGCAGCCCACACCCCTGACTTCCATTCCACCACACACATATGGCTCCCTCCCACTACACACATGACCCCCCGATACCCAGCCCCCCACACACATGACCACCGACCCCACATACACTTGACCCCCTGACACCCTGACACCCAGCCCCCCCACACATGACCACCAGCCACCCGACATACCTGATCGGCAGCCCCTACCACACACCTGACACCCAGACTCCCACGCACCTGGCCCTCATACCCACGCAGACCTGACACACAGCCCCGCACACACCTGACCCTCAGCCCCCCACACACCTGCACATCAGCCCCTACCACAAACTTGACCCTCAGCCCCCCCACAAACTGACCCTAAGCACACCCACACACCTAACCCCCTGCCCCCACACACCTGACACCCAGCCCCCCCATACCCCTGATCAACAGGCACCCAATCCCCCACACCCGGAGCAACCCTAGCCACCGAACACCCCGGATCGCCAGCCCCCCCACACACACCTGAGCCCCAACCCCCCAACACACACCTGACCCCCAGCTCCCAACAAACCGGCCCCCCAGCCCCCCACACACACCTGACCTCCAGCCCTCCGCATACCTGATCCGCAGAACCCCACACACATGCAACACAACCCCCACACAAGTGATGCCCGGATCCCCAGTCCCCACACACAGTTGACCAACAGCCCCCCCCCCCCACACCTGACCCCCAGCCAGCTACACACCTGACACCCTGCCCCGCACACACCTGACCCAACTCCACCCACACACCTGACTCTCAGCCCCCACACAACTGACACCCAGCTCCAGCTCACACCTGACCCCCAGCCCCCCACACACCTGACCCCCATCTTCCCTCACATCAGACTTCATCCCCCACATACTTGACCACAACACCCCAACCCACCTTGAACCCCCAGCCCCACAAACACCTGATCCCCTGACACCCAGTCCCCATTCACCAGACCAACTGACTCCCAGCCCCCCACTCATCTGACCACCTGACCCCTACACACCTGACCCACACACACCGGACCCCCAAACTCCACACACACCTGACCCCCAGCCCCCCACACACCTGACCCCCAGCCCCCCACACAAACCTGACCCACAGTCCCCCACAAAATTGCCCACCAGTCACCCACACACCTGCCCTCAAGCCCCCCCCCCACACACCTGACCCACAGCTCCCCACATACCTGCCCACAAGCCCCCCCACACACCTGACCCCCAGCCCCCCTGCCCCCCACACACCTGACCACTACCCCTCACACACCTCACAACCAGCCACACACATGCCTGACCCCAGTCCCCCTACACAGTTGACCCCCAGCTGCCCCACTCACCTGACCCCCTGACCGCGACACCGCAACCCCGACAAACACCTGACCACCTGAACCCCAGCCCCCCACACACCTGCCCACTGACTCCCAGCCCCCCACTCACCTGACCCCCACACACCTGAGCCACAAACCCCCCACCCACTTCACTCCCAGCGCCCCTACACACCTAAGCTCCAGGCCCCTCACACACATGAACTGCAACTCCCCCACACAACTGACAAACTGACCTCAACCCGCCCACACACCTGACCTCCCGCCCGCCCAACACCCTTGAACCCCAGCCCTCCCACACAACTTTCACCCAGCCCCCCGCCCCACATTAAGTGACCCACACATCTGACCTGCAGCCCCCCTCCACACACACCTGAACCTAACCCCCCACACACCTGACCCCTCGCCCCAACAAACCTAACCCACAGCCCCACGCAACCGAACACCAGCTCCCCACACATCTGACACCCGGTCCCCCTCACACATGATCCCCTGACCCCAGGACCCTCCACACGCCGAAACCCCAGTCACCCAACACCACTGACCCTCCACCCCCACACACTTGACACCCAGCCCTCCACACACCTGACACCCAGCGCCCCACACGTCTGACCCTCATCTCCATACATACGTGGCCCCCTAACCGCCAGACTACCCAAACACCTGATCTCCACCCCCACCCCCACATTCCTGAACCACAGCTCCCCCACACACCTGACCCCCTAACCCCCCGTCACCCAAAACCCCTGACGCCCACCCCCCCCCCCACACACCTGACCCCCATCCCCGGCCCACTCCCCCACACACATGAGCCCAAGCCCCCTAAACTTCTTACCACCAAACGCCCCACAACATCTGACACCCAGTCGCCCACACAACTGACCCCTGATCCCCAGCAACCCCACACACATGACCCCCAGCCCCCCACACACCTGAACCCCAGTTCCCCCAAGCAACTGATCAATTGACCCTCAGCCCCACTACACACCTGACCCCCAGTACCCCCCACACACCTGACTCCCAGCCCCGCTGCACACCTGATCACCAGCTCCCACACACCAGAACCCCAATTAGCCCACACGCCTGAACACCAGCTCCCGCCCGCACACAGATGACCCCCTGACTACATGCCCCCCCGCACATATGACCCCCTGACCCCCCATCCCCACACACCTGACCCCCTGACTCCATGCCCCACACACACCTGACCACCTGACCCCCAGCACCCACACATGCCTGGCCCCCAGTCTCCCCACACACGTGATCCGATGTTGGGGAGTCCAGAACCAGGGGTCACAGTTAAAAAATAAGGGTAGGCTATTTAGGACTGATATGAAAAATACGTTTTCACCCAGGGAGATGTGAATCTGTGGAATTGTCCGCCACAGATGGCAGTGGAGGGCAATTAACTGGATGTTTTCAAGAGAGAGTGTGGGGGTCATGGAGTCAGGGGTCAGGTGCGTGGGGGACGCTGGAGGTCAGGTGTGTGTGGGGGCTCAGGTCACGTGTGCCTGGGGGAGCTTGTGGTCAAGTATGTGGGGGGGGGGCTTGGCGTAAGCGGGGGGGGGGGCTGTGCGTCAGGTCTGTGGGGGAGCTGGGGGTAATTGTCTGGGGGGTCAGCGGATCATGTGTGTGGGGAGAATGGCGGTGCTGGCACGAAGGGCCAAATGGCCTTCTCCTGAACCTATTTTTCCATGTTTCTATGTCTCCCTCTCCCTCTCTCTGTCTCCCTCTCTCTCTCGCTCTCTTCTCTCCCTCTCCCCTCTCCCTCTCCCCTCTCCCTCTCCTTCTCCCTCTCCACCCAAGACACTTACGTCTACGATGGGTCTCTGGCATTGGGCGCAGCGGGGAGAGAAGAGATCGAGGAAGTCTCCCCCACTGTGTATAAAATCACGAAGGGAATAGATCGAGTAGACGCACAAAGTCTCGGGCCCGGTATAGAGGAATCGAGGACCTGGGGACATAGTTCCAAAGTGAAGATTTAGTAGTAATCTGAGGGGTAACAATTTCACATAAAGGGTGGTGGGTGTATGGAACGAGCTGCCGGAGGAGGTAGGTGAGACAGGGACTATCCCATCGTTTAACAAACAGATAGGTACATGGATAGGACAGGTTTGGAGGGATATGGACCATGCGCAGACAGGTGGGACAGGTGTAGATGGGGCATGCTGGTCGGTGTGGACAAGTTGGGCCGATGGGCATGTTTCCGCACTGTGTCACGAAACGACTCCATGAGTCTAATCAAGAATTTATTTTTCTCCTCCTCA
>NW_027601311.1:133167-143167 GCF_053455715.1 Rhinoraja longicauda
GCGCTATAGTAGCTTCTTGACACAGACATTTATCACAAATTGGTGAAACATTCGGGAAGATTTTATTTAATTTAGTTTTTGAATAATATAATCTATGTAATGTTTTGAATTGGATGAGCGTATGTCGTACGTTGATCGAACATTTATGCACCTGTAGTAAATGATTATCCCAACTCTCTTTTGAAATTTTTATAGCTAAATCTTGTTCCCAGTCTCTTCTAATTCCATCTGTTGTGGGTATTGCTATGTTTAAAATGATATTATATAAATACGATATTAGATTAGCTGATTCCGCCTTTGTCTTCATTGCTTCATCCAGTAAGTCGGAAGGCATATTATAATAATCTTTTGTATATTTTTTCAGATAATCACGAATTTGAAGATATTTAAAATATTGGTTATTTTTCAAATTATATTTCAGTTGTATTTGTTGAAATGATAGTAATTTTCCCAATTCATACAAATCTTCGAGCGATTTGATTCCCATTCTTTCCCATTGTATAAATGATTTGTCTATAATTGATGGTTTAAACGATGGATTATTGACTATTGGTATTAAAAGAGATAAGTTTCTTAATTTTAGATTCTGTTTTATTTGTTTCCATGTTCTAATTGTGCTATGTATAATTGGATTTTTATTATAATTTTTATTATTCAGATTTATTGGTGAGAGGATAGTCGCTCCTATATTACTCGGGGAGCAGTCCCCTTTTTCCATTAAGATCCAAGCCGCCTGATGGGCAGAATTGTCCAGCAGGTGAATCATATTTTTAATATTTACTGCCCAATTATAATACATAAAGTTAGGGAGCGCTAGACCCCCCAACTCTTTTCGTTTATTAAGGTGTGCTATTTGTATTCTATGGGATTTATAATCCCATATAAAATTTGTAATGTCTGAGTCCAATTTTTTGAAAAACCTTTTAGGGAGATATATAGGTATTGATTGAAATAGGTATAGGATTTGTGGTAAGAAAATCATTTTTATAGCATTTATTCTGCCTATTAAGGACATCGGAAGTGTTTTCCAGAATTTAATCAAATTATTTAATTTCTTAAGTAAGGGATTATAATTGGCTTTAAACATATCCTGGTAATTTCTAGTAATTTCAATTCCCAAATATTTGAATTTTTCTGTAGCTATTTTAAAAGGGAATTTCCGGAGGTGTGTTGAGTCTTTTGGATTTATCGACATAATTTCACTTTTGTTCCAATTTATTCTATATCCTGAAAAGGATCCAAAATCCTCAATTAAATTTAATATGTTTGGTATACTAATTTGTGGTTTTGTGATGTACAGTAGTACATCATCGGCATATAGGGATATTTTGTTATTCGTATATTTTGTGTTATAACCATAAATATCCGGGTGTGTTCTTATTTTTTCAGCAAGGGGTTCAATTACCAAAGCGAATAACAACGGTGATAATGTACATCCTTGTCTATTGCCCCTTGATAGTTCAAATTTCGAGGATAATATATTATTCGTTAATATTCTAGCCGTAGGTTTGTTATATAATAATTTTATCCATGCGATAAAGTTCTCTCCCAATTGAAATTTTTGCAATACTTTAATCATATAATCCCATTCTACTTGATCAAACGCTTTTTCTGCATCCAGTGAGATGATAGCTAACTCTTGGTCATGAGGTTTATGTGAGTGCATTATGTTAAGCAAACGTCTCAAATTATTGAATGAGTGTCTCTTAGATATAAATCCTGTTTGATCCTCATTTATTAGTCTACTAATGTACCTGCTTAGTCTAATGGCTAGTGTTTTCGCTATTATTTTTTGATCCGTATTTAACAAAGCAATAGCTCTATATGATCCTGGTTCTTCTATATTTTTATCTTTTTTAAGTATTAATATAATCGTTGATTCTGCTAGTGTTTCAGGTAAGCTTTGCTCTTTAAAAGCATATGTATACATTTTCTGTAATCGTGGAATAACTATGTCGTAAAATGCTTTATAAAATTCATTGCTGAATCCGTCTGGTCCTGGTGTTTTTCCATTCTTTAGTGTTTTTATTGTGTCTTCTATCTCCTTCGATGTAATTTGTGCTCCCAGTTCCTCTTGTTCCCTCAGTGCTAATTGTGGTAGGTTACAATTATCTAGGAATTCTGAAATTTTATTATTGTCTATTAACGTTTTAGATGTGTATAGATTCTGGTAAAATTGAGCAAATCTTTTATTAATATCCTTGGGTAATGTTAATAATTCCCCTCTATCTGATTTAATCTTTAGTATTGCATTTTCTTTTTCCCGTTTTTTCAATTGGCGTGCTAGAAGTTTGTGGGGTTTGTCCCCAAATTCGAAGTGTTCTTGTTTTGTAATTTGAAATAGTGTTATAACTTTCTCTGACAATAATTTATTTAGCTTGAATTTCAATAATAGGATTTTATTATGTTTATCCATAGTTGGATCTTTAGCATTATCTGTATCTAATTGTTTTATTTGTTCTTCTAAATGTCTTTGATCATTCTTATTCTTTTTATTTTGATAAGCTTGAAATGAAATAATGACTCCTCTAATAAATGCTTTGAAGGATTCCCATAATAACGTGGGGGATATATCTGGTGTATCATTTATCTCAAAAAATAGGTCCATCTGTTTTTTTAGATATATACTCCCTTGTGGGTCTTTTAAAATTTGCGAGTTAAACCTCCAAAATGATTTATTCATAGACATTCCTTCTAATTTTAAAACAAAAGTTAACGGAGAGTGGTCTGAGATCGCATTTATGTGGTATTTAGGGTTCATAGAATGCGGAATTAATTTTGTATCCACAAGAAAATAGTCTATCCGTGAGTATGTTTTATGCACCGTTGAATAAAACGAATAATCCCTTCCCGTCGGATTTGCAATCCTCCACACATCTGCTATATTTGTGTTTTCCATATATGTGTGTAAGAGTTCACTGGTTTTAGATTTCAGATTACCTTTTTTTTTTTGCATCGATTTATCTAGATAAGGGTCTAAAACACAGTTAAAATCTCCTCCAATTATAACATTTTGATAATTAAATTCTGCAATTATATTCAGAATTTTATTAAAAAACTGAGGGTTATCAAAATTAGGCGCATATATGTTTACCAGCGTAATTGGCGTATTATTGATCTCTCCTGCTACTATAAGGTATCTCCCTTCCTTATCTGATATAGTATTCTTTGATTTAAATGGAATTCCTTTACGAATAATGATTGCAGTGCCTCTAGATTTGGAAGTAAATGAAGAGTGAAATGTTTGGCCTATCCAATTCGCCCTCAGTCTCGTCTGATCTTGATGTCTAAGATGCGTTTCCTGTAAAAACGAAATGTCCGTGTTGTATGATTTCAACTGAGCTAGTATCTTGCCCCTTTTAATAGGTTCATTAATACCCCTTATATTCCAACTACATAGTCTAATTCCTCCCATTTTCTTTTGATTGTCGTCATACATTTTTACCAATTTTAATGACCTTATTTATTATGGTGCATCCATATCTCAGGACATTTATAGTTTTGGGGGCATTTATATTATAGACTTCCTTGGTAGTTCCCCTCCGCGATTGTCCTTGAAAGAAAAACACATAGATGTGACATAGTGTGATACAAAAAAAAAGTATATCAAATAAATTTACGGTGTCTAAGTTTAGGACACCATAGTGAGTGGACCACTCGTCTGTGGTGTACGACATCAATATCGCTTCCGGCGTAGATGTTGTAAGGTTAGCCCCTCTGCCTTTATTACCTAAAACCTAGGGGGTCGGTTCCGTTTCCAAATCAGTTCTGTTTCACCCAATTGCAGTATATATATATGTTTCATTCCGACTTATCAAATCTAATCATGTATTCAGTTACATATCTTCCTCACTCTTTATCTCTTAACTATTTATAATTGATTTTAGTATTGTTAAGAGTGAGCTGTACGCTGAAAGGGTTAACCGGATTCAGCCTCCTGGAATTGTGCCAGGTGCCTGAGTCTCCTCCCCTCTCGAGCTGCGGAACTTTTGTGATTACTGTTGATTACTGTTGTCTGCGTTATGAGGCAGGCAACACATTTTTAACAGTTCCAATTGCTATTTCTATATTAATATTGTTAATTATTAATTGTTATTAATTCTCTATATTTTGTAAAACTATATAAACCATATAATGTTTTTCGCTCTCAGCTCAGCTCAGCAAAACGTCCTTCCCATGTTATCAGTCTTGCCTCGTTTGAGCACAGAGAGTCCTTGAATTAGATTCCACAATGTTCAAGGGGAGATAATAATGTCTAGACACGTCTCATGGAAAGTCTGTTGCGTGTATTAATTTTTAAAGAATGGAGTTGTTCGCTTATTTCACTTTTCTTGTGATATTCTTGTTGGGGAAATAAGCAAGTTAATTTGTTCTTGACGTCTTGGTGATCTATCTTCAATTGTCGCTGCCTTGGCCACGATTTCTTGAGCGTATTTAAGAGATTCTACCGAATTAGTGAATGTTTTTGACATTCCCAGGAAAGTGATACGCATTCTGGCCGGATAATACACTCCAACTCTGACACCCTTGACACCGTAAAGAACTTCTCTTGTCTGTGAGAACTTTCTTCTCTTTTGCACAATCTCGTAAGGGTAGTCCCGTAGGAGTTTAATAGAATCATTTCTGTACATCATCTTCTCTCCGTATTTAATTTTTTTCATCAGCGCTTCCACTATTAGGATATCCCGAAATTTGACTTTGATCTGTCGTGGGTATGCATGTTCTCCTTGAGATCTTGGTTTAAATCTGGGTAGTCGATGTGCTACTTCAATTACAGGTGCCTCAGGTAGATTGAGTACATGTTTAATTAGGTTGGCAGTGAACTCACAAACATTGTCTCCCTCAGCCCCCTCTTTTACCCCACGTATTCGTATATTTTGACGTCTTGCGCGGGCTTCTAGGTCAACACATTTATCAGAGACTTTTGTAAGTTGGCTCTTGAGGCTGTCTATTTCTAACTTCATTGCCTGCATGTCTCCTGTCATCTCTTCCACAACAGCTTCCATATCTTTCACTGCAGTTCCATTTGCGGAGACAGTTTCATGCACGGCCTCAAACATCTTTATGGTCTCTTCTGCCACCTTATTAATTTTCCCCGTTAATTCTTCTTGCACATCATCAACTTTTTTTTGCAGAGCACCAATGCCCGCAAGTATTTTTTCATTACCAGCAATCAAATTTAAGTTTCCAGCTTTCAAATCATTTTTCAATTCTCTTACCGAGTTCTTTAACTCCTCCATTTCGGTTTTCTCTTTTGTGGTCATCTCAGTCTTAGATCGTGTAGCCATTCCAGAGTCCACTCCAGAGGTCTGTTTTGCAGTTTCTTGATGTTCCTGAGTCTTCAGCAGTTGTTTTATAACTTTCCTATGTGGGCTCTGACCTGGAGACGTACTTTTCATTTAAAATGACTTTCCCTCCGTTAAATTCACGTCGCTTACTCAGCACCGCGACATGAGACTCCGGTAAGTTTTAAAAACGATACCGACTTCCAGACCCGATTTTAACGCGAAAATTCGCGATTTTTCCAGAGGAGCTAAAAATTGCGACTGCTAACACAGCATGTCGCCACCGGAAGTCCTCAATTTCAATTTCGATTTCACTTTTTTCCATTCCCAAAATATTCGGAATCCATTTTTGAAAGAATTCTATTGAATCTTCTCCCTCTGCGCCTTCTTCAAGACCAACAATCTTTATATTGTTTCGTCTACTAGTATTCTCCAACAAGTCCAGTTTTTCAAATATCTGTTTCCTTTCTGTTATCCAAGCAGTTACGTTGTCTTCGATCTTATTCACTCTTTCAGTAGTATCTTCAGTCTTAACTTCCAATTTTTAAACTTTTTTATCCAATTTATCCATTTTATTTAAACTTCTGTTGGTGGCGATGGTATTATTTTTTAATTGTTCACATGCTTCTTGTAAGATCTCTTCCATACTTCCCCTATATTTTTTACTTTCAATTTTACCTTTAGGTCTATCAAATAGGCAAGGTTCATCTTCTGATGAATCTTCTTGATCGTCTGTATGTTCTTGGTCCTGGTCCTGGTCGATGTCACTATCTGTGGCAGAGGCATCCTGGGATTGTAGTTTCTTTAACTTCCCTTGTGACATTTCGCGCATGCACGGTTCCCCTTGTTCGCACATGCGCGGTTCCCCGTATTCACGCGAGGCATGCTTCTTCCTCCCGGGTGCCGCCGCTCCTGCTTGCCATTCTTCGGGATCAGTCCTCTCAACTTGAGCACGAGGATTCTCCATCGCAACAGGGCCTCCTTCCCTCTTCTCACCCGATCTCTTTAAACCAATATGTTTCTTCAGTTTTTGTTTAGGAGACATGTTTCAATAATCCCCCGATCTTTATAGAGAATTATAGACTTTCTAAGAAACTTTTGTTCAATTTTTTTTTAACTTACTCGGTACTTTTCTAAGTTTTGTTCGGAGGAGCTGGAAGACCACAACCTGTGCCTACGTCATCACGTGCCGTCCCCGAACATTCTTTGCATCCATTTATCTTAATCAGACCGTGCCACATTCTCCGTGTGACCCAGAGGTTGTACTTGGACTTAAGTTTCTCCCGGTATTGTCTCTTGGCACCCTTGATGGCTTTGCGGAGACCACAGACTCTTCATACCACGGGACCCACTCACAAGTTAGGATACTCTCGACCTAGTGTTATCGTCCGGATTCACAATCTACAACATTGAAACTACTGAGGCCTGTCTATCGGACCACAGCGCTATCATTTTTGACGCATCTCTGCCTTTATCTCCCGCAAAATCTCATCTCCCTGTTCGCTACTCCCGCGACATAAATTCATTGCCTGCCAGTAAATTCTCCGAGGCTCTCACAGCTGCCCCCAACATCTGCACTATTGAGGCTTCTCCCCCCCATCTCAGCACTGAGGATCTCACCTCTTTATTTAATATCACTTGCTCTTCCATCCTGGATTCTATCGCTCCCCTTAAAATGAAAAAGCCTAAGCCCAAAGGTCGGCCTTGGCTCAATGACACCACCAAAGCCCTAAGAAGGGAGTGCAGAAAATCAGAACGGAGGTGGAAATGTGACAAGCTTCAAATTTCCTTCGAAATTCTGAGAAACAATCTTCTCAAATACCAGGAAGCAGTAAAGTCTGCTAGAGCACAATACTTCTCCGACCTTATTTCCAAAAACTCTCATAACTCCAAGGTCCTATTTAGCACAATTACCTCTGTCATATGTCCCAACCCCAGTACCAGCTTAGTTAGGTCCCCTGCTAAGTGCGAAGAATTCGCTAAATTTTTCACCAGCAAAGTTGAGAACATTAGAATGAACATTTCCCCTCCCACCCGTGACCTAGCTGTCTCACGAGTCTGTTCATCTAAATTGGACTGTTTCCAACCCGTCACTCTATCCTCCCTTGCAAAGCTTGTCTCCGCTATGAAACCTGCAACCTGCCCCCTTGATCCTGCCCCCACTGCCCTTCTGAAGGATGTAATTGCAATAGTCGCTCTATTATCAACAGTTCTCTGGCCACTGGCACTGTTCCAACCTGTTTCAAGCAGGCGGTGGTCCAGCCCCTACTGAAAAAACCTAACCTAGACCCCACCTTGCCTAGTAACTACAGACCCATTTCCAAACTGCCATTCCTGTCAAAAGTCCTTGAAAAGGCAATTCTAAACCAATTAGTGCCCTACCTACACCAAAACACCATCCTGGAAAGTTTCCAGTCAGGTTTCAGAGCCCACCACAGCACAGAGTCTGCCTTGTTGAAGGTACACAACGACCTGCTTCTCGCCATCGACACCGGCGACTGTGCAATCCTGCTCCGTCTCGATCTCAGCGCAGCGTTCGATACAGTGGACCACACCATCCTTATTGACCGTCTTCGGTACGCGGTTGGCATTGATGGCACTGCCCTGAGCTGGTTCGCTTCCTACCTCAAAGTTAGGAGTTTCGCCATCAACATAGGCAGTTATTCCTCTGCTCCAGCTAGCCCCTCCTGCGGAGTTCCACAAGGCTCCATCCTAGGCCCCATTCTCTTCTCTCTATACATGCTCCCCCTTGGCCAAATCATTCAAAGGCACGGCATTTCTTTCCACTGCTATGCCGATGACACTCAGCTTTACCTCCCCCTGAAGCCCTACAACCAGTCAAATTTAAACAGCCTCTTACACTGCCTTGAGGACATAAAATGTTGGATGGCACAGAACTTCCTCTAATTAAACGAGAGCAAGCCTGAGGTCATCCTATTAGGCCCCCCGACTCCATCAAATCGATAACAGGCAGTCTTGGAAGCCTATCCTGCCTAGTCAAACCGCATGTCAAAAACCTCGGCGTGTTATTTGACTCTGCATTAAAATTTGACAAGCAAGTCAACGCTGTGGTAAAAGCCAGCTTCTTCCAACTTCGTACCATAGCTAAAATCAAACCTTTCCTCCAATTCGACGGCACTGAAAAAAACATTCACGCTCTCATTTCCTCCCGCCTAGACTACTGCAACTCCCTATACACTGGGATCAGCCAATCTTCCCTGTCCCGCCTGCAACTGGTCCAAAACGCCGCAGCGAGACTCGTGACGAGTACCCGTAAAAGGGACCACATCACGCCGATTCTGGCCTCTCTCCACTGGATCCCTGTATGGTACAGGATCAACTTCAAGCTCCTCCTATTCACATATAAAGCCCTAAATGGACATTCCCCCCCACTACATCAAAAATCTTCTAACCCACCTCTCTAACTCCAGGTCCCTCAGGTCGGCCGACTTGGGGCTACTCACTATCCCGCGGTCTAGGCTTAAGCTCAGGGTTTAACACGCTTTTGCGGTTGCAGCTCCTAGACTGCGGAACAGCATCCCTCTCCCCATCAGAACTGCCCCCTCCATCGACTCCTTTAAGTCCAGGCTCAAAACCTATTTCTACTCCCTAGCGTTTGAGGCCCATTGAGGAGGCGCTGTGAACTGTTTTGTATGTGCTGATATGTTTGTGTGCTACTGTATGTTTCATTTTTTCCTTAGTACCTTAACAGATGTACAGCACTTTGGTCAACGTGGGTTGTTTTTAAATTGACTTGACATGACTTGACTATATGCAAGCCCTCTTGAAATAAATGCTATTAAATAAGAGGAATATATCGGGTAGATGCACAGAGTCCCTTGCCCAGAGTAGGGGAAATGAGAACCAGAGGACATAGGTTTAAGGTGAGGGGGGAAAGATTTAGAAGGAACCCGAGGGGCAACTTTTCCACACAGCGGGTGGTGGGTGTATGGAACTAGCTGCCGGAGAAGGAAGTTGAGGCAGGGACTATCACACAGTTTAAGAGACACTTGGACAGGTACATGGATATGACAGGTTTGGAGGGATATGGGCCAAACGCGGGCACGTGGGAATAGTGTAAATAGGGCATGTTGGTCGGTGTGGGCAAGTTGGGGCGAAGGTAGGGCCTGTTTCCACGCTGCATCACTCTGTGACTCTAAATACTAACTCCGTGCAGTAGTCTGATTGTGGAGAGAAAGAAACTGTTCCTGATAAACTCCGGAACTCCCCGTAAAGTGGCAACACAAGTAGACAGAGCGGTGAAGAAGGCGTGTGGTCCGCTTGCCTTCATCTGCCGCGGAATCGAGTTCAAGAGCCAGGACGTCAAGATGCATCTCTCCAGGACTTTGGTCAGGCTGCATTTGGAGTATTGCACGCAGTTCTGTTCGTCCCACACTACAGGAAGGATGTGGGGGCTTTGGAGAGGACGAGAGGGGAGTCACAGAGACAGGGAGAGGGAGTTTAGGGGCCGGAGGGGAGGGGTTCACAGAGACAGGAGGGGGTGTAGGGGCGGGAGGGGAGGGTGTCACAGAGACGAGGAGAGTGTGGGGTGTAAGGGCAGGAGGGAGGGGGTCATAGAGAGGGGGTGTAGGGACCGGAGGGGAGGGGGTCACAGAGATTGGTGTAGGAAACACTCTCTCCAGTCCCCAGGGAAGAGGCACAGGGACAGCTGTTACATCCCATGGCGGCTAACCGTTCTAACCGCACTTCCCCTG
>NW_027601311.1:143667-151580 GCF_053455715.1 Rhinoraja longicauda
GCTTCACATATTCTTGTACAACGGTCATCAGTTGTGAATCATGTAACACGATCAGAATCAGGTCAACACCGGTTAACGGACGGAGTTATAAAACTTGAATTGTTCTGCTCACTTACCAGGGACTCCAACGGCAGCAATGATCACGTACAAGATTTTCTCCACGTCTAAATATACCAAAAACCTTTCCCACATGTTCTCTTCCAGGCGACGTTTCCCCGTGAGCTACCGGTAATCTCTCGGAATGAAATGCTGGGGCAGAACATTCCCGGAGATTTTATACCATTTTCCGTACCACCGGGACCGTAAAGTTTTAGCAGAGTTTAAAAATAGAGATTTTGATATGTTTCGCAAACAGATGACATCAGCCAAGTGAAATCCCTGCTGAGACAGGTCGTGATTTATTCAGGGAATTGATTGAGAAACTCCAAAGACTGGGAATTGTGGCGATACTGAGGGATGGAAATTGGGAGCGGCATTGTCCCAGCAAAGGGGATATTGTTTCAAACTCTATCAGGTCCAACTCTCCGCCTCATGTTGTTTGTCTGATTTCATTCAATCCGCTTCACTCACTAAGGCAATCCCAAATTCTAGGGACCCTCTCAGGGCTTCTGGTGACCAGTTTGAAGGTGAACGAGAGATCGGTAGGAACACCAAACCTTTTTTGAACCCGATGTAAAATTCACATATATAACTGTACCGATATGCATAGGTAAATACAATACAATACAATACAATACAATATATCCTTATTGTCATTGTTCAGGGGTACAACGAGATTGGGAATGCGCCTCCCATACGATGCAATAATTTAATTAATTTAAACAACAACAACCCAACGAAACAAATTGTAACAGTTTTAAGACAGAATAAAGTGCAAGTAGATCTGTGCCGGTTCACTGTGCGTTTTGACCATCCGGCTCAGCAGCACCGGTTCATAGCAGCTATGGCTCTGGGGATGAAGCTGTTCCTGAGTCTGGAGGTGCGGGCGTAGAAGGCCTTGTATCGTCTGCCCGATGGAAGGAGTTCGAACAGACTGTTGCAGGGGTGTGAAGAGTCTTTCTGGATGCTGGTGGCTTTTCTGAGGGAAAGGAGAAATGATACAATGCTTCTATTAACTATCAAGCCTCCTTGGTTTGTAAAGGTGTAAACAATTAAGTTGAAAGGTGGATTGAGATTTATGTTTCAGGTTCACGTTCATTATTGTCACGTGTGTCGAGGCGCATGAATAACGTTGTTTTACATGCGATCTAAACGGATTAAATACGATATACAGATGTTATCATTTCAAACTCAAGAACAATAGATAAAGCAAAGGGAAGATACAGAATGCAGAACATAGTTCGCAGTATGGTGGCGCATCTGTTCCATTGAAAAATATTCGCCATGGAGTAGGGATGAGAGACCGTACTATTCGTACGTACGTAATATCGTCAACGTGACAGGGTAGACCATCTGATCAACTGTTGGTCCTTTGAAGGCCACTTTTTTTTCGAGGGACAAATCATGACTTCAGTCTCTGCACCGAGTTGAAGATCCGTATCGCGCTCTTTAAACGAGATAACGTCAACGCATAATAGTCTACGGGGCATGTGCTGGTAAATGGGACTTATTAATTGGAAATCGTAGACAAGGATAGTTGCTGGGATGTTTCTCTGCCGTGTGACTCGTGGCTCTCGGTCCAGTCTATGTACTTTTTTTCCATTTGTGGTATCACCGTTGTTAGTTAAAGCAGGGCTTCGCTCATAATTATCTTTATGGCCCGAGTTCTAGGTGGAGTTAAGTTCTATATTCCTTGGATGGCAGGAGGTTAGGGGGGGGGGGGGTAATCTTACAAAGGTGTATAAATCGTGAGGGGAATAAATAGTGTGGATGCACTGTCATTTACCCAGAATGGAGAAGCAAATTACAGAGGTCAGAGGGTTAAGAGAGGCAAGATTTAGAAGCAACTGGTAGGACAGACCTTTACACTCAGATGGTGATGGTATAAAGAACGAGCTTTCAGTAACGGTAGTTGAGACATGTTGAAGATGGTGCATTTATACAGCCACAACATTTGGAATATAGCTACCAAATCGACTTTAGCAATAAGTAAGCATTATCGGCTATTTCTATTTCTATTGTTCGGCTTGAACTGATTTTGTAGCAATGTTCAGGTGCGATGGCGATGTAATTTACACTCTAACTCAGGTGCGCTTGAGTTGTGCGAAATGTGCATTTGTTTTGGACTATCAGTTCTTTTATTGGGTCACTCACTTCGGACATTCGATGCGTTTTCCTCACTCCACGGGTGTCATCTGAGCCTTCTGCGTTTATCATGCTTCACACTTGTATTTCAGAATCCCGGCAATTACTACGGTCCAGGTGATCTGGGAATGAGTGTAGGGCTAGGGCGATGGCATCGTCCGTGGACCTGTTGTGGCGGTAGGCGAACTGCAGTGGGTCAAGGCCGCTGGGTAGACTGGATATAATGCGTTCCATTACAAGCCTCCCAAATCATTTCATGATGGTGGATGTCAAGGCCACTGTTCGGTGGTCGTTTAAATTTGAGGTCTTGCCTTTCCTCGACACCGGAATGATGGTGGTCTTCAAGAAGCAGCTGGGTACCTGAGAACGGAGTAGGGAGAGAACAAAGATGTCCACCAATACAGGTGCTAGCTTGTCCGCGCAGCTACTAAGGACACGGCCAGGAACTCCGTCTGGGCCTGTTGCTTTTCGTGGATTTCCCCACAGGAAGGCCGCTCTAACCTCTGCAACTGTCACCCTGGGGAGAGCCACACTGGAGACTGAAGAGCCAGAAGTCACCGTACAAAGTATTCAGTTCATCAGGTGGGTTTGCACTATCACCAATGATATTGACTGAACATTCTTTGCATCCAATTATCTTAATGAGACCGTGCCTCATTCGCCGTGTGACCCAGAGATTGTACTGGGACTCACGTTTCTCCCGGTGTTGTCTCTTGGCATCCTTGATGGCTTTGCGGAGACCACAGCGTGGCTTCTTGGACCGCTTGCTTTGACTTGTGTGCATCGGACCTGTGAATGTACATCCATGGTTTCCGGTTGGGGAGCACTCGGATTGACTTCGGCGGCACATAGTCTTCCAGTCACTTGTTGATGAAGTCAGTCACGGCAGAGGCGCACTCATTCAGGTTAGCTGCAGAATCCCTGACTGCGGACTTAAAGCAGTCGCATAAGATGTCAACCGTGTCCGTTGTCTTGCTTTTTACAACTCTCTGCATCGGATCCTCCTGCTTCAATTGTTGTTTGTTGGCAGGGAGCAGAAGCATAGCTCGGTGGTCAAATTTCCTCGAAATGTTGCCGAGGGACAGGGCGACAGGGAACAATCCCTACAGGATGGATGAGGCGAGCCTCGACGTGGGAACACATAGAATGCACTGAAGGGACACAGTGGAACAGGTCAATGCTGAGTAATGTTCCTAGCTCCAGTTTGGTCATTGTATTCTTATTTACAAGGGTGGATGGGCGTATGTTCCTGTGTGTATCTTCTCACACACTGTGGGAGTTATTTGATGAGACCATCAGGAGCACACATAGAGCCAGGAACACCAGCAGACAGAGACGGGAAAACACGGAGACATAGAGACATGAATACTCACAGAGAGAAGTAGGAACATTCACGGAAACAGGCAGGACCCTCCCCTAATTCTGCGTAGGTTTGCCTTCTCCTGATTTCCAATTTGCGGGAGCACTCCCCTATTTCCACATTTACAGTTTCCCTCCGCTAATTTCATATTTGTTGTTTATCCACCCGCCATACTTCAATTACGGTGCACCCGCAAATCCCCATTTGTGGTGCCCTCCCCTAATTGACCATTTACCGGTGCTCTCCCGTAATTACCATATATAAGGACCTTCCCCTAAAGGCTTATTTAATGTGATGTCCCAATATTGGTCAAGCCCCTAATTTGAGTAGTTGAGTGTATAATCACAGTACCGTCGATAAAATGCACAGAAAAACAAGTGAGAAGCTTTTTGATCGGTTCTAAGGATGGTCTGTTTCCGCGCTGTATCTCTAAACCAAGTTTAGACTGTGGCAAAGGCCAGTGATCAGCAGGTGATGGAAGAGGAAAACAAATATCTTCCACCAACACAGAATAATTAGTTTTGTATCAAAAGAGAATAGAGATACAGAATCTGGAATCCTGCAACAGAACGCTGGAGGAACTCAGCTGGTCAAGCAGGTCTGTGAAGCAACAGGGCTCATTCGACGTTGCGGCCCGATTCCCAGTGAGGTCGAGCACAGGGAGCTGAATTATTGTAAAGTAGGTAAAGCTATAATGGGGACAGGCAGGGAGAACACGGTACGGTAGCGCAGCGGTAGAGTTGCTGCTTTACAGCGAATGCAGCGCCGGAGACTCAAGTTCGATCCTGACTACGGGTGCTGCACTGTAAGGAGTTTGTACGTTCTCCCCGTGACCTGCGTGGGTTTTCTCCGAGATCTTCGGTTTCCTCCCACACTCCAAAGACGTACAGGTATGTAGGTTAATTGGCTGGGTAAATGTAAAAATTGTCCCTAGTGGGTGTAGGATAGTGTTAATGTGCGGGGATCGCTGGGCGGCACGGACTTGGAGGGCCGAAAAGGCCTGTTTCCGGCTGTATATATATGATATGATGATAACATGGGATGTGCTGTGTAGCATAGTGTATGGCTGAGAGTCGGAATGAGATGTTCCGTCTGTCTGTTCGGTAGGTCATGATGAAGGTCCTGACGGAACAAATGGGAAGTGAGGAGAACGTTTCCACAGAGAGAAATAGACAGGGGAGGGTGGGGACAGACTGACGACACTGGGTGTGAACATATTGTCTGGATGTTGTGGTCTGCCCTAGTTAATTGTGGAAAGCTGCAATAAGTATAGGAGCAAAGCGGTCCTTCTGCAGTTGTGTAGGGACCTTGTTAGACCACATCTGGAGAATTGAGTGCAGTTTTGCTCTCCTAATTTGAGGAAGGACATCCTTGCTACTGAGGCATCTGCAGCGTAGGTTCCGGAGGTTAATCCCCGGGAGGGCGGGACTGCCGTATGAGCAAAGATTGAAGACTGGGCTTGTCTTCGCTGGAATTTAGAAGGATGAGAGGGGATCTTATAACGTATCTTAACGTATAACATTATGAATGGACTGGACAAGCCAGATACAGGAAAAATGTTCCCAAATGTTGGGAGAGTCCAGAAACAGGGGCCACAGTCTAAGAATAAAGTCAAGTCAAGTCAAGTCAATTTATTTGTATAGCACATTTAAAAACAACCCACGTTGACCAAAGTGCTGCACATCTGACTAGGAAAAAAAGAAACATACAGTGGCATTTAAAAAATAAAGAAACATAAAGAAACATAAAGGGAAAGCCATTTAAAACTGAGGTGAGAAAAAAAAACATTTCAGCCAGAGAGATGTGAATTTGTGAAATTCTCTGCGACAGAAGGCAGTGGAGGCGAATTCAGTGGATGAATTTAAAAGAGTTTTGGATAGAGCTCGAGGGGATAGTGGAATCAAGCGATATGGGGAGAACGCAGGCACGGGTTACTGATTGTGGATGGTCAGCCATGATCACAATGAATGGCGGTGCGTACAGGCTCGATGGGCCAAATGGCTTCCTCCTGCACCTATTTTTCTATGCTTTCATGGGTTTACCGGGAAAAGCTGACAGGTGGAGAATTCCATCCCGGATCCAGGGACCGGCTCACAGTGAGTGATAATTGGCCAGGGAACCCATTTAACTGAATTAAATATTCTTGCTTTTTATTAATGTGTGCTAATTGCGATCTGAACGAATTCTCCGCTGCTCCAGGGATGCGGATTGCCCATGGTTTGGGCAAACCTCGGTGACAGGTAATCAAACCCTGGCCGACTGATCAGCAGGCAGCTGGTGTGCTGTGATCAATAACTGAACAAAGCAGTCGTACAACAGCATGTATCTTCTCCAGATTCCAGAGCAGCAGTAATGACCATCAGAGGCACCAAATTTAGAAAAAGAAATGCGGAAACTACCCACTGCGAGGAATTATCCCCAAATGATCAATTGATTGACTGCTGGGTAGCAGTTCTCGATCTGTACACCGGATGTCCCCATTATCCAAAAGCTGGAAGTTGGGCAACGCCCAGGAATTGTTCACCCGGGATGGAACTAAAATGAGAGTCAGCGCTTCAGTGTCTGAGGAACTAAAAATAGAACTTCGCACAGCTTGCAACAGTTGGCAAATTGAATCTTTGATATAAAATGTTATATTCAAGCAAGTGCGGTTGGTTTCTAAATTATGCCCAACCGTGGAAAAGCAATCAGAGGACAATTCACGACTCATCCCCGGCTGTCTTCCAGTCACACAATCCCACTCTATTTATAGTTATTGAGTCAAACAGCACGACGGAAAACCTTATGGAACAAGCTGACTATGCCACGAAATAGTTCAGTTAGCTTAGTTCAGTGGGACTGAAGGCTGATAAATCCTCAGCGCCTGATGCTCTGCATCACCGAGTACTCAAGGAGATGGCTCTAGAAATCGTGTACGCATGGGTGATCATTTTCCAATGTTCAATAGACTCAGGATGAGTTCCTGTGGATTGGAGGGGAGCGAATGTTAACCCGTTTTTCAAGAAAGGAGCGAGAGAGAGAAAACGGGGAATTATAGACCAGTTAGCCTGACATCGGTGGTGGGGAAGATGCTGGAGTGAAATATGAATTAAGTAATAACGGCGCATTTGGATAGCAGTAAAAGGATTGGTCCAAGTCAGCGTGGATTTATGATGGGGAAATCCTGCTTGAATATCTTCTGATTTCTTTTGAGGATGTGACAAGTAAAATGGATGGAGAGCCAGTGAATGTAGTGTATCTAGGCGTTCAGGAAGGCTTTGGTAAGTTCCCACACGGAGATTGGTGAGCAGGATTAGAGCACATGGTATTGGGGGAAGGTTATTGACATGGATAGATAATTGGTTTGCAGACAGGAAGCAAAGTGTGGGAATAAATGGGTCCCTTTCAGAATGGCAGGCACTGGCGAATGGAGTGCCGCAAGGCTCGATGCAGGGGCGCAACTATTTACCATATATATTAATGATTTGGATGATGGAATTAGAAGTAACACTAGCAAGTTTGCAGATGACACAAATCTGGGTGGAGGTTTGAACTGTGAAGAGGATGTTAGGAGGTTGCAGGGTTACTTGGACAGGTTGAGTGAGTGGGAAGATGCAAGGCAAATGCAGTATAATATAGATAAATGTGGGGTTATCCACTTTGGCGGCGAAAACAAATAGGGAAATTATTATCTCGATGGTGTCAGATTCGGGAAAGGAAAGAACCAGGGGCCACTGTCTAAGAAGAAAGGGGAGGCCATTTAAAACGGAGGTGCAAAAGAAATAATCACCCAGATAGTTGTGACTTCGTGGAATTCTCTGCCACAGAAGATAGTGGAGGCCAATTCACTGGATGCATTTAAAAGTGAGTTGGACAAAGCTCTTGGGGCTAGTGGAATCAAGGGATACGTGGAGAAGGCAGGCACGGCTTAAAGATTGTGGATGATCAGCCATGATCACAATGAATGGCGGTGCTGGCTCGAAGGGCCAAATGGCCACCTCCTGCACCTATTTATCTATGTTTCTATGTCTCTAATACCCGTTCACTATGTGTAGTCCATTTAATCGACCGGGGCAATTCATCGCAACCATCGTGTCGGCGGTCCACATACCACACAAAGCCAACACCAAGGTGGCAGCGGATGAATTATACTCGGTCATGAACTCTCTTTAAGAACCAAACCCTATGGTACCGTTCATCATTTGCGATGAACTCAACCAATCTAGCCTCAGGAATGCACAGGTAACTAAAATCAACAACTCTCTCTCTCCCCCAGCCCATCCCTCTCGGCAGGGCTTAAGCACGACCTAGTAAGTACGCCTACACGACC